>NC_133030.1:35110000-35117500 GCF_048771995.1 Taeniopygia guttata | reverse complement strand
ATAAAATACATCCTTTTAGTGTTTTCACTATTTGGGTGTGAGCAAGAGAGCCTTATGTGCCAGTTTTCAGTTTGTGACCACCTTCAATTTCTTTTGGGATGCTGTACAATATGAAGAATGTGCTCTATATATCCTTTGACTTAATCAAGTTCAAAACATGTTATTTAACCAAGCACTATAATAATTCTTTTTCCTATTACCTTACTAGAGCTCTCAGATTATTCTATCAATTTATGGAAGATTAACTCCAAACAAAACTCTGGGGCCAAGGAGAGGTGGTGCCTTACATAAGCGTAATGAAACCTTGTAAATGTAACATCACACATTATAGTTATCTCTGTATCCTAAAAAGAAAAATAAAGTCAATGATGTTGTTAAAATAGATAAATTCTGTACTTAGAATCCTTTTAAGACATTGAATTCCAGGTGTTGAATTCTGTGGTGCAAAACAGTATTCTAGTCATGGTCTAATAAATGCTAAGTACTGGAGATTATGGCTTCCCTCAATCTATTCGCTCTGCTCCTTTTTGTAAAGCTCAAGTTGCTGTTGTCCATCTTCTCTGCCACGACACAGTGCTGGCTCATATTCAGTTTGCTGCCCTACCAGGGCCTCCAAGTTCTTCTCTGCAAAGCTGCTCCCCAGCCAATCTATCACAGCTTGTATTGTTGCTGGGATTCCTCCTTCTCAGGTATAGAACTGCACATTGATGCTTTCTAAATTTCATGAGCTTCCTGCTGGCCCATCCCTTAGCCTGTCTAGGTCCATTTAAATGCCAACCTTGCCTCCTGATTGGTTGTCTTTTGCATACTCAAGGTCATTGTTGAAAATGGTAAACAGGAATGGCAATTGATGATAGCAGCTACATAAAGAGGAAGAAGGACAGAATCTTACACCTTTCTTTAATCTTACCTTTTCTGTCCTCTTTTTATTTACACTTAGATAATAATGTAAAATGCAATCTCAAGCTGCTTCTCTATGACTACCTGCTGTGGATTATTAGCATGTATATAAGGTCAATATCCTTCCATCTTCCTCTGCTTTTCCTAGTTCTTGAATAAACAGCTTGAAAAGGTAAATGAGTATCATCAGGCTTTCTACACTCAGCTCTTGGTGAAATCTTAAAAAGAAACAAGATGCCTTTTATATGCTGAAGCTTAAAATGTATTGAGCAGTTTTGCAGAGCAGTGCTGGTATCTGTTGAAATACATCTACAGTCACTAGCACAGTGGAGACAGACAGAAGGAAAGAAGTGGACAGTAGTTCTGAAACAAGAATTCTGCAGCATTTCAAACTGCACAGCAGAGATATAATTACCACTGAATTTTAGAAACTATTTTTAGTAAAAGGTGAGTAAAAGCTGTGACTTCAAAATTGTCAAGTGTATCTATGCAGCATTCATAACATAATCTATCTATCCTGAACACTGCCTAAATATGAGTTCCTTGTATGTTGACAATGCTTAACATAAATAAAATTATTTTCAAAGTTGTATCACCTCTCCCAAAAATACATACACAGCTTTTAAAATTTATTTTCAACTCTGAAGAAACTCTTTTGCAATAATCTCAAATTGCTTCAATCTCCAGGAATTAAAATACACATTTGATTAAGTCTTATTTCACATTTTTCCTTATTACACATTGTTTTCTACCTGAAATGTATACAGCGTAGGAATGCATTTCATCTTCCAGAAATGTATTAACATTGACTACTTACAGAGTGAACTAATGCAGAATCCATGGAAGCAAAGATTTGGTTTCAGGCGAGTAACCTGGATTTATGTTAAAATACAGCATGTTTAAGAGTATTTGCTAAGTGCCTAAAAAATATAGACATTCAAGAAGGAAAATCACTGGTCTTTTAGGCTCTGAAAACGCTGATTACAATATATTGCTGATTATAAAAGCAATCTTGAATATAACATTATCTTCACTTTTATATCTATCAAATGTGCAAAAATTTAAGTTGCAGTAGGTTGCTTTCTAGTAAAAATTATGAGTGGAGTGCACAGTAGGTCTTGGCAATGTTTTGTTGTACTTGTTTGCATGTGTTTTTCCACATGGATGAGTTTTGTTCATATCAACTAGTATCTGAAAGCAAGAGATTTTTGCTTAAGAATCTTTTGCTTGGTGGCTTCTGATTGTGGTCTGTTAAGTTTGCATTCTGTTGACTGACTGCTCTAAAAAATAAAATTGCATGAATTACAGGTTATTTGCATTTGGACTCATATTATTAACACACAGACTTGAGAAAGTCTCATTTTTACCACTGACAATGCTACTATTTCTAAACAAGCATTTGAAATTGCTCTTAATTTTTCGCTTTTTCCATATTCCTGTCATTGATTTCATACTGATAAGGCAGAATATTTTTACAAAGGTATGGAGAAGAAGTATACCAGATGTTTAAGCTGTCTTCTCACAAGTAGAAGTTCTTTCTCTGTGAAGAACCAAAAGTTTAAGACATCTCATTATTGTTTATCTCTTGCTTGACTACAGGAAGCATCTGTATTGCTTTAGTTGCATTGGTGAGAAGGGAAAGCAGTAGGGTAGGAACAGCTCTCAAAGCTGATTAGTTGAAGTAATAAAATCAAATTCTATATCTTTAAAACACAAAATATTCCTCTGCTTCTATGTCCAGAATGGATCTGCCTCTGAAATTGCATTACGCTCCCATTTTTTTAAAATCTGCTTTTCCGTATTTAACTTTTTCTCATTTGAATGATTTTTTTTTTCACTATTAGACTGTTAACAACTTGATTTTTTTATTTGCTCTGTAATAGTGTTGTCTTGTAGGGATGCTGTTACAGAATAGGTCTCATGCAGGTATTCAAAGCAAAATTCTCTTATAGTGAAAATTGGCAAATTAATTAAAACTATTGTTGAAGAAATTTGAGTGATTCTAGAGTCCCTAAACTGGATACACACTAGCACCTTATTTTCAGCAGTGCAATAGAAACAGGAGAATGAGTCTAAAATGCAAAAGAATAGTTTTCATGTCACCAGTTTTACTGTGTGTTTTCAAAATAAATACTTACAATAATTTAGTGAAGCACCCCTAGTCTGTCTTCTCTTTTTGTAAGTGGGAAGATATTTTTGCTTCCACTTACTCTGGTCAGCATGCACAATTGAAGTGAATTATGCTTACATGACCAAGTTTCTAACCACTACATACCACCTTCTTGATATTCTTGAAATACTGGCTTATTCAGTAGCCATTCTTGAGTTTTGGCCCAAGTACTATTCTCAGTTTACAAAATAAATATTTAAACCATGAGCAGGTTCATTAACTTGGCCACAGACCTGTGGCAATTTTCTATCAAAGCAAAGACAAAAATTCAATTGTAAACTTGGCAGGCATGTATTCAGAAGGGCTAGACACTTCTGAATGCACACATGCGCATTCCTTTCTTCCTCTTTAAGCTAGAAAGGGAAACATGGATGAACACAAAATGAAAGGCAATTTTTCTTTTTAACCTCTGCAAATCTATTGTCCACTTTTTCAGAGAAAATTCAGCTTTTCCATAACACTGAGCAAGGTTCGGTCTTCCCATTTCTGTATAAATGTCTGATGAATGTAGCCTCAGTAGTGCACTGATAAATGGGTGCTGGAGAGAATTTTTCTTGAGACAGTATTGCTGAGAAAAGCTGTTTGCCTTCAAATCCTAAAACTTCTTTGGCCTATTCCAACTTCTTTCTATACTATAGAGCAAGTCTATGTCTTAAGTAGATAGAGAACATACTTGGTGTTAAACATTGCACATTGGTGAGCTCCTTGAGCAATGTCACCTCAGTTTTAGGATCACGGCCATCAACTAAATTAAGTTGGTTCTGTTTGTAGAATTGCATATCTTTGAACTCACAGGAGGAAAACATTCTTCAGCGTGAAATGTGTCACTTCCATAGCAGAGTTAATAAAATTTGTGTACATATTGCAGTTTCAGCCTTAGTTTATCAATAGCAGTGGGAATAGGCCTTGCTGTCTTCTCTAAGGATGCCATTCATTGTAAATAATTCAATTTGAACTTTTCTTAAGACCTTCCCCTAGCATAAATGCAGCACTGTGCTAGAGCATGAGTATTAAATCCCTGGAACATTTTGCCATCAGTTTTGTCTCAAGTAACTACAGCATCCAGGTACTTTATATTGAAGGTGCTAAAAAAGCAGTGCATGACTTAACTTCGTTCTGCTTCAGAATTGACTGCTTAAGCAAAAAAGCATAAAAATAAATGGGGTGCCAAATGCAGTGTACCTGAAGAGTGTTACTAAAACATCTCAGTTAAAAAGCTGACTATACAACAAAACACAGGAACAGTTATCTGAAAGTGTGATCCAAGTATTTGACATCCTCAGGACTATCTTAAGACAATGAAAAACACCAAAGAAAATGGCCAAAAGGATTTTAAAAATATATTTAAAACCCAATAAAAATCAATTTGCTGAAGGCTGATGTTAGGATTTTTTTTTTTCCCCATGTAGGATCCATGACCCTGAAAACTCTCTTTAGGCTATATGTTTAGTCATTGAGTTAAAATAAAACAACTTTTTTTTCCTTTTAGGTCTCCTTAATCAAAAAAATACAGATCCTTCGAGCAATAAAACTACCTAAGTTTAATCACTTCTTTGACTAAGGAGATTGGAAACCACTCTTTGAAAATCAGAAGAAAGTAAGCAGGTCAACAAAGTATAATGCTGCCAGCTGAGATTTCTTCTGATTTTTAAAAGAATAATTTAGGTGGTTTACACTCTGCAAAAAATGCCTTTAGGCAGAACCTTTAGGCAGAAGGGGAAGACATGTCATCCCAGCTTTACTCAGTCACATTGTTTTGTGGTTTAGCAGAGTCAGCACTGTGCTCTCTGATGCCTTTGAGACTTATTCAGCTGAGCAGAAAAACTCTGGACTCCTTCTGCAGTAAACCACAGGTGTGAAAGGGAGATGTTGATGGACTGAGGAGAGTTCACTGGAGGGCCACTGGGATAGCAAAGGCGAGGGAGCACTTCCCCTGTGGGAGAAGGCTATGGGAACTGGGGATTATTCAGCTGGGACAAGAGATGGTTTCACAAGGAAAGAAAAGCAGCCTACTGGTACCTATGGGGATGTTATTAGGAAGATAGGCTGTAGACAGTAGTGACATGATGGTAAGATTAGAAATAGGTATAAACTAAAACATGAGATGTATGCAACTTAACAACATTTAGTAGCCTTTGTGGTCCATAAATGTTACATGTTCTGCTTTTTGTTTTGCTAATGTACATATTCAGTATGTAGAAAATAAATTTCTTGAGAGATTTTAAGGATGAAGGTTTTCTTGTATAATTGACTCTTGAACTTGTTTGGTAAGCTTTTGGGATTATACTGTTAAAATAATTAAGACTGTTATTGAAACTTTATTGCATATGTATGACAAAAGAAAGAAGATCTAGAGGAATCTAGTGTGATTATCTAGAGGAAAAGTCCTACAGGAGATTGAAATTGAACATAGTAACTGTAATTATCTAAAAGGAAGTCTATTACAGTATGATAAAACTGTCAAAATAATGATTGAGAGCTCTAACAAGTTATGCAGAAGATCAATAAAGCTAATCTTACGTCATAGCTTGAGAATCTAGAAATTGTATTTTGACCTTAGTTCACAATAGAGCCATTCCAAACATATTTAATAAATGGGTCACATTACTTTTTCTTAATTAAAAATTAAAATTGTTCCCAATTGTTTTCTCCAGTGAAGTAGGGAATATGTTTCCAGTCTGCATGGTGTGCCTGTTATTTTACTGATTGCTTAATCTTTTTAGGGAATTCTTATTTGATTTTGATCTGTTCATGTACAAAAATTTGGGGATTTTTCCATGTAATTTGCTTTATTTTCCATTCTATATAGGATCTATCCTCCATATAGTCTACAATATCTGAATGCCATCCAGTTGTGTGTTAA
The DNA here is from genome assembly GCF_048771995.1 of Taeniopygia guttata. NCBI lineage: Eukaryota > Metazoa > Chordata > Aves > Passeriformes > Estrildidae > Taeniopygia > Taeniopygia guttata. The sequence continues at coordinate 35,111,567 of NC_133030.1, read as the reverse complement.
GCTGCATGGCTACATCTCCTGTTTTTCTCTTCTTTTCTCCAAAGGAGAAAGTGGTTTAGTGGGTATGCTGGCTTTGGCTGGGGTAGCACTAAATATTTTCAAGTGGATGTTTTTGGGGTTTTTTGTTTGTTTTGTTTGGATTTTTTTAATTGCTGAGCAGGGATTAGACAGAGCCAAGGCCTTTTCTGCTTCTTGTACTGCCAGGCTGGTCAGGAAACTGGGGGTGCATGGGAGGCTGGGAGGAGACACACCTGGGACAGGTGACCCCAGCTGACTAAAGTATATTCCAGACCATATGACATCAAGATCAATAAAATGAGAGGAAGAAGGAGGAAGGGGATACATTTGGAGTGATGGTCTTTGTCTTCCCAAATCACTGTTACCCATCATGGGTCCCTGCTTTCCAAGGGGTAGCTGAACGCCTGCCCATAAGAAACAATGAATTATTTCCTTGTTTTGCTTTCCCTGTTTTTCACTTTCCGTATTAAACTCTCTTTATCTCAGCCTGTGAGTTTTCTCACTTTTACCCTTCCAGTTCTTTCCCTGATCCTGCTGGTGTGGCAGTGAATGAGCAACTAGTCTATCATGATAGATTTAAAAAAACTTACTGACAATGTGTTTCTTCCAACTCTGCCCTCCAGCAGGCACTTACCAACAACCTTTACCCATTGATCTTTTGTGTCCCAAATAAATTCATAAAAGAAATTTAAAAACACTTGTATTTGTTTTGTATCACTTCCAAAATGCTGATCCTTTTTTTGAGAATTGCTTGGTTTCCTTATAATTTTGAAAACTAACAGTAATAGATATCCAGCATTTTAACATCCTGTGACATCTTTGGCCCTGATAAACATCATGTGGTTATGGGTTTCATAAATGTGTCTTTGCATAGAAAAAAGGTTTAAATATAACTGCTTTCTTCAGAATTCCTATGAGTGTTCTGACACACGGCAGAAATGGTAAGCAGGCATTGTTCTTTTTGGTATTCCTTTTTTTTTTTTGTGTCTTCTAGAGTAAATGTTTAATTTTCCAAATTTTTTGTGTTTCTTTAGACCACCACTGATTTTTTTCTCTCTTGGAATTCCTAGTTCTCACAGTATACATTTTTGAGATAGGAGGACAGCAATCAGTGTAATAGTTGCCAATGAGTCTAAGCAGGAGTTATCCATTATGAGGAGTTTCTTAATATTTTCAAATCCATTTCTTCTTATTTAGTCTGATTAAAATCAATTGTTAGGGAATGCACAGGCATTCCCTGTGCATTGTTTTAGCTCATTTAGAGACTAGTAAAAATGTAATAATAACTTACCTGTTTCTTCCACCGTGCATTACTGCATATTATGATTCGGGAATATTTTGTGTCTTGGGCTCTGGTGTCTCTCAAGACATAACCTCCAAGTGCTAAGCCCCAGTTTCTTCACCTTTCAAAGACTGGAATTGCATAATTCAGATTAAATTTGCACTTGAAGTTGCAGTCCCAAGTATCTCTTTGGGAAATGCAACTCTGTCTATTCCCTATTTTTGTTTTCTTTCAGAAAGCTACAAACAACTTAAAATTGAAGTAATA
>NC_133030.1:34985000-35102500 GCF_048771995.1 Taeniopygia guttata | reverse complement strand
ATTTTTTTTATTTTTATTTCTGTAGCCTCCAAAACTCTTATAAATAGCATGCTACGGGACCCTTCTCAGATTCCAGATGGAGTGCTAGCAAATCAAGTCTATCAGGTATTAATCACACTTGTTTTGTTTGGTTTGGGTTTTTTTTTTTTCCTGTGGCAATTTTGTTATCTGCCTAGCAGAGTAAAAGATTTTAAACCTCATTTAATTACTGTCATCATAAACTATCAGTGAGGTCAGAGTGCACTATAAATGGCAGTGCAATATTTGTGAGGGGAGCATTCACTTTTTAATAGCTTGCTTTTATAGTGAATAAAAGCATGCAGGTTTTGTTTTCTGTGATTAAATCTGAACAGCATCTGATAGCCTTTTTGAGGAAAAGTAATTACTGTTTTTAAGATACTCTTTAACTATAATGGTTTTGTACTTGCCCATCAGTATACTACTTCTCTTATTTGTCTGCAGTGTACTGTGAATGACTGTTGTTATGGACCACTGGTGGACTGCATCAAACAGTATCCTTTCCCATAAAATTTTAGGTGCACAATTGATGAGCTTAGACTGTGTGGAAGAGATGTGTCTAGCTTTAACCTGACATGAAGTTCTGCTTCACAAAACACATTTGATACTCCTCTCTTTTACATTCAGTCAGCTAGAGGGTCACTGCAGAGCTTTCTCTTAACTAACAAAAATCAGATGGACCATGGGAACAGGGCAGTTTGCCCGACTGAACCTCTTTGGTTTTGATCAGTTGAAATGCATATCTGGTTTTTGCTTAAGACTAAGTGACCATGCTTTGACTGGTGGAGTTGGACTAGATGATCCCTGGAGATACTTTCCAATCTTAGTTAATCTGTGATTAAATTAATAAGTTTCATACATAGTGTTCAACATTATGGCTTTGCTTTTTTATGAATATGAGTTTTAACTGAATTTTTTTCCAGTGCAGGTCAGGTGTGATTGGCTGATTAGTATTTTTAAACTCCCATCTGACACTCCAGTGCAGTTCTTTTATTTTCTCTTCTTATTAAAGGAGATTTAGCTGTAGTAAAAAAAACCTTATATATCCTGAATTTTCAGGGATATTTTTTTGTAGTTTGAAATAGTTAATTAGAGATCCATATGGTGTGTGCATGAGGGAACTCCACGTGGCACTGAGTATTCCAGACTAAGATTGTAATTTGGTAGGAATGATCACAAAAAACCCAAATCTGTTTTAATAAAATTCTGCAGGAGCATCTCTTCTGTTGCAGTCTGTAGTCAAAAAAATCATGACCTGCTATCACTGAGCAGGCTTGTAAGGCACATCCTTCCCAAGTCCTAGAGAATCCTTGCCTGAATCTCTGCATGCAGTTTGGGGGGAAATCTTGGTGTCACTGTACAGGTGCCAGATAGGAAAGCTGCAGTGAATATTTAGTATCAATGAAAAATTACTTCATGTAGTTTTGATACAGGTGATTGTCACTCCTTAAAAATACTTTCTGCTAGATCAGCCCTACCCTCATTGATTTTAACAGCAGCAGAATAGAGTTCTAATTGTCTTTGTATTTTGTGCTTTTAATTGTAATTTTAAATATTCATTGAGATTATCTTCATGATTAAACAAAGTTCTCTGAAAGTGAATTAATCTAATTAATTAATCTAATAAGCCACACATTTTAAAGGGTTATTGATCACTGGTTTTCATATCCAGAATTTTAAGATTAATATTTTGTGGATGAGCAGTCTGGCTGCAGTCTTATGAAAGTGCCATGTTTAAAAGTAACAAAGACACATATGTAGAATTATGAACCATTTTTAAACTTAGTTGCTTGCAATTTAGAAAAGATTTTTATATCCTCCTCATGTTCTGGCTCAAATTGGTTGTTGAATATGCAGTGGCATCAATGAGAGCAATGAGGAGTTTTTCAATTCCATTCTGGTACAGAAAAGTTTAATACTAAGTTGTGTGAGTGCATTACTGCAAGTATGTTGCTGAATTAGATGTTAATTTTGAGGTGCATAAAATAGTTAAAAATCAATTTAAAGTTAAGGTTTAAAAGCATAATGTCTTCTGAAGGATTGCATATTGATTTTAAATATAACTATCTAATTGTATATGCATGGACCAAAGTATGAAGTCAACCTCTTTGTAAATGCCAAGAGGCTATTTTTCAGTAATAGTTCAGATGCTTACGGGAAACTAGGCTGCTAGATTGCATGAGTAGAAAATGGCTTGTGATGTTATTTACAAGTTTTGCCCCATGGTCATTGCCATGCATCGATAACAGGTATTATTATAGACTAAGTGTTTTTGCTTGTGCTGCATTGTAAATTCTGTTTGTGGTATTTTTCTTACCTTTTTGCCATTCTTCATTTGTCCCTTTTGTTCTGAAGTTGCTAGTAGAGTTTAACAAAATAAGAGTTTCAATTTATATAAGCTGTATGTACATAAGAAGTGATTCCATAAAATTATTTGTTTGCTGTTCAGTATGAAGGGTTCATATAAGTTAAGTAACTAATAGTAATGGCAAGATGATCTGTAGTTTAGGTTTTAAGAAGTTACTTTAAACAGAATTTTGAGCTTAATTGCTTTTAACGTAATATCTTTTATTATATTGTTCTATAGGATTCTTCTTAAAAGCTTCCAGAATCGAACTTTGACCTCCAAGAGGATAAATTAAAAATATTTAATATGGTGATTTTTTTTACATATTTTAAGGAATAGGACATTGGATCAACAGGCTGTCAGTGAAGTGAAAAGGACTTCACTATAAAATATGATTTCATCCTTCCCTGATATTAGTTCATGCTTCTGAAAAATCAATTAAAAGGATGGTTTTTTTACAGTAAGATGTTTCAGATGAATGTAGTACCTATCAATTTCAGGATATTAAGAAAGAAAATCAGTTTGTTTCATCCTTTGCTGGATTGGAGAATTGGAGTCAGTAAAGTGCAACTTTAAAGGTATTTTACTGCATGTTTTAGGATCACGCTTTCTTTTATATTTAGAAGAATAACCACTAAAGAAAAAATTGAAATACTACCCTTAAATGTACTGAATAAATATGGTCAAATGGGTTTTAATTCTAAAGTGTATGCTGTTAGTACCATAATCTGATTTTTGCAACGTTGTGTATGCTTCTAAAAGTCATTATAAGGATTTTCAAAACTTAGAGTTCAAATCACTGGTCACTTCTGAAATGCAGATGAAGGCAAATAAATTCATGATATTTCTATGAAGTTTCTTCTTTTCCAAAGTAATCCTCTATTTCTTAACCTAAATCTATCAGCGCTATTGGGCATGAGCACGAAGTCTTGCTGCGAGAAATGCTTTTGGAAAAAAATCTCTCTTTCATAGGTAAGAATCTGTAGCAGAGGCTATCCAGTGAATTCTTAACTTCAGAGGTGTTAGTAGCTGTTTATCTAGGAAAAAATTCAGCCCGAATGCTCCCTATATTAGGTAGTAAAGGAAGAGTAAAATATGATTGATGCTATATATGTTATCTTTTATTGATTTAGAACTGAGCAGGAACTCTGTTACCTAATACCCTATATATACAGCACATGCACAGGCTTGCAATTAATATTTTATAGAATAAGTAGCTGAAAAAAATGCTTTAATATCTGCTGCAGTATTACTTTTGGTGTCATGAGATATTAGCCATAATCCAGGCCTTATGAGATTTAGGAAGAAGCATATGAAATATTAGCTTCAGAATGCTTTATGTATTAAAGAACTGCTAGAAGATTCACTCATTTACCTTGCTGTGCAGTTTCTGCTGAATTTTTGCCCCCTGCTTCCCAATCAATGCAATTACTCTTTTTTACACTCCCAATTTTTAAAGTTACTTTAAGGATTAATTAGTTAGGAAGTTACTTCCATTTTTTTCTTTTAGCCTGTAGTAGGTTTCTTTTACATAAGAGCCATTGAAACAAAGATTAATGTTTAAAGTATCCATTCTGTAAATGTGATCACAAACAATGACTTCTTAAATCTTAGATTCCTTATGTAATAGATGACCGTGAAGTGAAATGCTGTCTTCTGTTAATGGTTGAGCATTGTACTAAATTTGTGTGAATTTTGCTGGGTTTACCTGGAGCTGTGATCTCTCCTGAAGCTGTCAGGAGATCAGGTCAAGATTTTGGAAACCTTAAACAAATTTAAGAAGTTAGAAAGTGTTACAGAGCTTTTTAAGAGATTTATCCATATGATTACAGAACAGAATTAGTGTGCTCTTTTATTTTAGAGAAAAGTGAAAAAAAGGAGAGGATTAACTATCACATAACAAGCTTGCAAATGACAGTATGAAAATTAGAAGAGGTAGGTTTCTTATTTGACTGTAAGAGTGCAGATACAGGTAAAAGGCCTAAGCTGTAATTGCAGAGATGATGGCAAATTAAAATACCAAACAGTTCTAGGAAAAATAAGTATTACAAACTGCCAGGGACGGTTGTGGGATCACCTTCAATGAAAAATTCAAGGCTGGATTTGACACTCATCTATCAAAGCTGATAATGAAATCAATTCCATCACGATGCAAGGGAATGGACTGGATGACTCACTAAAGGATCCTCAACCCAATGAATTATCTTTTTATTTGGCTTGTTTAAGCTTAAGCAGTATAAAAATCGCATTTAAATTTTACTGTTTTGTGACTTTGGATAAGCATCAATTTTGTCTTTAGAAATTAGCTCAAAGAAACTTGTGCTATCGAATTAAAACATCTAGAAATGGGTTAACTTGTTAGAATATGAAGATAGAAATGAGAGCTTAACTTGTTGTTCACATTTTTTATATAGTGAAGTATTGTTTAGTCATGATTTAAGATATGTTAAGATTTGTATTCATGTCTGCGATCATGTATGTATTTCAGGTTTTACATGTGTTTGGGATATTCTTAAAAAAAAACTTTCCCAAGTATCTGCAAGATGAACCCTACCAAATCCCTTGCAAAGGTCCCCCAACCTTTCCTTTCTGAAAAACTAGTTCCAAAATTGCTTGAAGAAAACACCAGAAAAACAGAAGACATGCCAGTATTTCCCATAGGTCTACAAATTCAGGCTTTGTTGCACAATACTTCATTCTTGTTTTGAAGAAGGCTTATGATTTACATGGCTTATGGCTTGTAATTCCATTACTTTTTAACACATTTCAAAGAAACAGAAATTTTGCAGTTCCAATATTAGTGTACTATTTCACTGTATCGAATGTGTTCACCTGAACAGCAGAGTCTAGTACAGGAGAGGAAAAGTACACTCAAAGGACACAGTGGACATGAAGTGCCTCACTATAGTCTTTGAGCATGAAGCAGCTTTTCAGGTTCTGGACAGAATTTGTCTATTTCTAGAGCAGTTGGCTTTCAAAGCCTACAGATTAGAAGTAACACCTTCAGGCTCACCCTGTAATTGACTAGAAACCTATACTCGCTAATGGTGGTTACATTTTATTAATTTACACTTCACGAGAAGTGCTTCATATACCATGTCCTCTTTTCAGCAAAAACACAGCTCTCCAGTCTTTATCACTTGGCCTGAGATTAAAGTGATCAATAGAAGCATTTTATCAAAACAGGCTCACAGCTTCACGTGCCATACTGAAATGCCAGCAGCTTCTAAGTTCTGTATGGGATTTTTATTTTTGTATCTTTACCATGAATATGTTAGGAAAGCTTTTAGATATATGGGGAGGTACTGAGCTTTATCCTCCTTTGATTCCCACTAGTGGATATAAATCGTGAAATCTGATCAGTTGTTTCTGTTGTAATCTTAAATTTGCAGTTGTAGCTCATTCATGCATCAGCAGAGGAGGGCTATATAAGAACAATGATGTGTTAAATGGTTCTGATTGAGTGTAACATTATGGTAAAGATGAAGCTGCAGTTTTGTTGAAAATCTGGATTAATGGGGTATCTGTTGACAAACTGCTTATTAGGTCTGTTTCCACATAATTTTCAGACCTGAGGATTTATAAGTGTAACTGTCAAAACTGCTGTGAGCTGGCTTTCAAGTAGTTACTGAATTATTTTTTTAATCCATGCTGGAGTTTAAAGATCTTTTGAGGTGCAGAATGCTGCCTCTGTAGTTTCTGGACCAATGTGAAATATACCTTGGCTGAAAAGTTAGTACTTCTTTTTGATGGTGTTATGGTTTAAAACAAAAATTTGATGGTAATTGTGAGGAGTTTCAGTAATTATTTCTTGCCCAGTGTTATAAAGCTTCAAAACACTTGGTGAAATAGTAATGCAAAGTTCTATTTCTGCACATACAGATACATAAATAATAAACATGTTTTTTAATGTTTTCCAATGTTAATCACAATACAGAATGCTAGGATAAACCACATGATAACATTTAGAACCAGATATAAAATAAAAAATACGTTCTTTTGCAAGTCATGAATTAATATGAAAAGATTTTAAAAGTAATCAGGCACCCTTGAAAAAATAATGTGCTGAAGAATATTAAAAGTAATGCTGATGCAGATTCTGGTTCAGAGACCTGCCATATTGACCTATGAAACATGTGTTTACATCTGTTTCAGCTTTCAGTACGTTTTTTTAAGTTTCATTTCCCTTATTTTGTGGTACTAGCATTTGTTAGATGTGAAAGAAAAGACTGACCTTTCCATTGCTATTGCTCTTAAATGAACAAAATTTCAGCTGAGACATCCTATTGTCTATGCTAGATTATTTTAAACAATTAAGAGCAGGTTGCAGTTAACTAGTTGTTAACTAGTTGTTTTGTTGGTTTTTTAAAAGATTACATAGAACATTAATTCATTTTTATGTTATGGCGTAAAACTTTCTATTCAGAGATTCTGTTAAATTAGAACCTTCTTGATCTTAACATCATTTATCTGTATACATGGCAATCTAAATTTCAAAAATTAGTCAAAAACCAAGTCTGTCTCCAAATCCTAGAAATGTTTTTCATTATCTTATCATGTGATAAGAATGACAATCTCTTATCATCTGATAATTTGTCACATTGCAAAGACTTCTATTTAGTGTCATGTTTATAGTGAGGAAATACTCTCAAAATTAAAAAAAAAAATATATAGTACCATGCGGAAAGAATAAACACCTATTGCAATTTATACTGACATGAATGTTCAGCTTTCCAAATTTACTTCTATCCCAATTTCAGAATTAGTTCACTGTATAAAATATTTCCGAGTTATATTCTTCAATGAAAAAGAGTGGAGGGTTTGATTTTGGCAATATTACAGTATTTTGATTTCTAAGTTAGTATGTTTTTCTTGTCATTAAAATGTTACTTGGGCTCAAACTGCTGACCTTTCAGGATTTGCACAAAGTATTCAAAAACTGAGTTCTGAACATTGGCCGTGAAACTACTGTCCTAAGCTGATAAATGGATTGGAAATAAGCTACCCAACAGTGAGAATGGACCATTAATTTTAATCAAAGGTGATGTAGAAAGGCGAATGGGATGCATGGCAATGTCAACAGCCCAGAAGGTGTTAAGGGGCTACACAGTCTTACTTGTTACTAGGTAGTGCCATTAGTTGAGCTTGGGTGAAGACAGAAAGCCATGCCTGGAATTGAATGACCAGGTCACTCCAAATTCTAATGGAGAATGGTGTTTCAGAAATACCAATGTAATGGTATCAGAAATCAAGGACAATCGTTTAAAAATATTAAGGGGTGGCATGGGCTTTTTCCTTTCTTTTTTTTCCTCTTTTTTTTCAAGGGAGCATCTTTTGCCTTTTGTAGTTTTGTCTTGCTCACTCATTATTATTTCTTGAAATACTCAGCTCTAATAATTTTAAGCTGTAGATGTAATGTTAGCAGAATGTCTCAATCTTCTTATGTTCAGAAATCATAAAAATTCTACAGAATCCAGAATGCAAGATAAGCTAAAATTATGACTCTTCTTTACTTTGATAAATTTCTGGGACAGAAAGATTTTCTTGCTCTTTTTCTTTAACAACTTTATGTTAACATTAAAAATAAAACCAAGGCAAGAGTGATGGTATAGCTATATTTGTGGTGTTGGTAGGCTTAATCTTATGACATCCAAAGGTGGAGAGACTCTTCTTTCAATCAGTGAATATACCTCTTTATTTTGAATATTTGGAGGTTATAAAATACTGTATGACGGCTTGAATTAATGATGTTTATAATGAAGACATAAAAATGCAGGGATGACAAAGAAGCATTTTTATATCCATGCTTCAGGTTTTCTACAAAGGTTCATTTAATCTGACACAGCATTGCATGCATAAGAAAGATATGTATGACTGCATTAGTAATTCTTGCACTCTTATTTAGAATGAAATTAATTATGCTGCTGTCTACTTAATAGAATAGTTTTATAAACAGTAGTTCTTATTTTCTATGTACAGCTGAAGATCAGCTTCGTGCAAAGGGTTATGACAAAACACCAGACTTTATTTTAGAAGTGCCAGTAGGTAAGTCTTTTAAAAGAATTTTTATTATTTTGTGTAGAAGTACCCATGCTAAAATACTATGGCTACTTAAGTGAATCATATTCTAGCGTACTGCAAATAAGTCTCTTCAGGAGTTACCCAATAATTGTAAGAACTTCTAATTTGAATCAGAGAGATTTGATCCTAAATTGTATTACCCAGTGTTTCTTCTTTAGTCTCTGCATGTTTTTATCTCATTATCAAGAAAAGGAGAAAAAAGCAACAGTAAAAACCCCTAAATCCCTGCTCCCTCTAATGTATTCTGAACTAAACTCTGAAATAGCTATAAATGTTTTTACTTCTAGAAATAATCAGTTCAAAGTAGTCTTAAGATTATTATATTACACCTGTAGGTCATTGCATAAAGGTTTGTCATTCTGCAATTATTCTTTTGCCATCACTTTGGATCCAAATACAACTCTGCAGTTCTTTACTGTTTTTTAAAAGCCTGAATAGCAAGAAAGAATAAGGTAAAAAGTAAGTATAAAGGTCATGTTAAAGTTCATCTACCTTTTCTGGTCTTGAGGTCATGTGACAGCTCTTGAATATCAGCAAGGAGGGAGAATCCACGACCTTTCTAAGTGACACGTGCCTATGCTCAGGCACCTTGATAGTGAAAAAGTGGTTCCTGATTTTGGGGTGGAGCCTCCTGTGTTTAAGTGTGTACCCATTGCCACTGGTCTTGTTACTAGACACCACTGAAAAGAGCCTGCCTCCCTCTTTACCTGCTCTTCAGAAAGTTGTATACATTAGTACGATTTCCCAGTAATGCGGACCATAATAACACAGTACATACCTGGTGCTAAGGGTAGCCACGTTTATATTAGAAACATGAGATTATGTCCCATGTATTCCAGAGCCTGATAAAAAGGAAACTAGAAAAGCAGCTATTTTTTTTAATTCTTGAGAGGGGAAACCAGGGAACACTCAAAAAATTATTTTTGTAATGTTACCCTATTAGAAAGAAGGTTAAAAATAGTCATTAATTCATTTGCATATATTTGTCTCAAATTCAAATAATAATAGTGTGTTGTTTCTTTCAAATTATTAAAATCACTTGAGACTTACAGGATATCATGTTCTATCTGTTGTCTGATCTGAACTAAGGTATAGCAATCCTTGGATTCTTTTCTTTATGACTCAGTACATACCTAGGAAAGGCAGAGGTTTCTTAGAAAGAGCCTCTGAGCTGATTATACCTCAGCTGTTATATCTCCTGGGGTCTAAAGGTGTTGGGAGTGGGGAAGGATGTAGTGGTATAGGCCTATACAAGTTAACAGGGTTACTGATAGCAAGGTAGTGGTGGCACATAGAGCTTAGTATGGTACTTCATGAGTTATTTTCCCAGATCCCCTGGGTAATTTTGCCATCTGTGATCAATCATTTGCTGCTATAGCCTCTTGTAATCTTTCTGTATAGTGCTTCTAGGTTTGCATGTTCTCTGAAAACCTCAATCCAAGTCAAATTTAGGCTAAAGCATGATGGTTGTAGATATTGTAGGTAACTCAAAAGTAACATTTTTAAAGATCTTAACGATAATACCCAACAACACCTTTTTGGAGAAAGAATGTGATGCTTAGAGTGATACTCATTATTTTTTCTGTGAAATTACTTTGTCAGTTTCAGAGAGGACATTCCTTTTTAAAAAAAAAATATTATTTTATTAATATTAGTAGTTCACTCCTGCAAGAAATTAGGAAAGACATGAACCAAAGCAAATACCAACGCATGGAAAGAAACAGAAATTCAAAACCACATTTTTTTCACATAAGCTTTCTTATTCCTAACTTCTTTCTAATTAAACATTGCTGGTTTTACAAAAGAAAGGAAGCAGACACATGTCCAGGATAAATTTCCTTCCCTTTCTTATACATTCCATTCTGGGCTGGTGGCAAGTGTCTGTCTTTAGCAGCTTAGCTAACTGTTTTTATAATTCAGCAGAAGTTTCCAATTTCTTACCTGACAACTACCTTCTAACAAAGTAAGGGTAGTAGAAAAATACAACTGCTTCTTAGTCTAATCTCTTTTTCTTTACATTCTCTTTCTGTTAAAATAAATGCAGATGTGTGGAACAGGGTGTAATTAAACTGAAATTCATGTGATTATATGTTGAAAGTATTTTCTGGTGTTTTTTTAAATGCCCTATGTACATATTTGAAAGATAATTTTTACAAATATGTAACACAGTTACAAGCATGAATTATGTGGTAGATTGTGGAGTAAATACAATGTTCCCTAACACAATCTTAGAGGCTGTTGAGTGTGATTTTCAGAGTTCAGTCTATTTTCTACTGTCACCCTAGCTGTGGAAGGACACATAATCCACTGGATTGAAAGCAAAGCCTCATTTGGTGATGAAAGTAGCCACCAAGCCCACTTGCAGGACCAGTTTTGGAGCTACTGGAACAGGTATATTTGTATTCTTTTTCCTTATGGATAAATAGGACTTCATTTTAAAAAGAAAAATTGAGATGTTAATTGTTAACATCCAGCAAATATATATGGTGATTTTACAGTGATGCCAGATGACAGAGTAAGTCATTTTGGTACAGAAGTTATATTTTTTTAATACCTGACTTACAAAGTCAGGCTGTAATGTTTTGTAATATGTGCAAAGTAACAAATTTGTTAAAAAATCTTCCCGGTCTAACCAAGTGGGATTTGTGTATAAAGCACATTACTGCTCATTGTCATTGTAAGTAGAACAGTACTGTTTCGGAGTGGTCATTTATTAATAAAGTATTTCTTTTGTACATTTGAAGTAATAATTACAGTTATCTTCAGGTTGAAAATGTAGTAAGTATTTGCAGGATAAAGGGGGAAATACCACGGAAAGGTGTCCATGGTACTGGACACTTGCTCACTGGAGTATTTTTTCCAAAAAAAATATTAAACACAGTGCTTCATTTTCAATGCCATTTTTCTATGCATTAGAACCCTAAGCAAGACAGTAAGGCAAATTACAATTTCAATAACGGATTTTTTTAAAGTAAAAATTTAGAAGTCTTCTCAGTGTCCACAAGAGACCATGAGAGGGATAGTGGAGAACATGGCACAAGTGTGTGAACATGCAATATCAGAGACTAGTCTGGTGACCATTAGTATTTGCACTGAATGTGAAAATAAATTGCAGTACCTTTGGAAATACCATACCTTAAAAGCAGGTTCGATAGAAGGCAGCAGAGAAAGGGAAAACAGATCTTGAAAATAACATCACCAATATGTAGAATTATGCTCTGCAGCATTATTCTCAACATTCTTGCTTGATATGAAATGACCTGCTCTTACGTGACAATCCCAGAAAGCAGAGAATTGGAAAACTTGAATCAAGGTAATGGGAAACATGGAAGGCTGTCGACTGTTGCATGATGATATTGTAGTCTAGAAGAGTTGTAGAAATTTGAGTATATACAATATCTAGGCAAATGGTGAGAATGGCAGGAAAGATTGTGATGCAAACAGTGCTGAACTGCACACCAGTGTAAAGGAAATGGAGCAGCTCAGGCTGGGAGAAGACTATTAGATGTACTGAGATGTACAGGAATACTTTCTGAGTGTAAAGGGTGTGTTTGAAGGCATCCATTATGGGATCAGAGAAGAATACCTCCAAGAAGTGAATTTTAAACAGATAACTTGAGCTTAAAGATACTAAGTTGAGATGTGGTGAAACTTGCATTGACAGGTAAAATGAAGGCACTGATCCTGTTGTTCTTTGTAATAAAATCACCATTGCAGTTTCTGCCTCTTTTTTTTTTGTGCTATGGAGTGTCTATCCTCATTTTAGTGTAAAACATCTGAGAATAGTGTTTACCATTTGCATCTGACATTTCCAAAGGAAACTTCTCTTACGCTTTTATCAAGAAACCAAGTAGTTGCTAACTTCATTTTAATTTTAACATGGACCAATTAATAATTCAAATTCAAAAATGGAATAACATCTCTCACTGTGCTGTTAGTCAAATATCTTTAATGTTGCAAAGCTAGACTGGAATGATACATGGATCAATAAAACATTTTGGAAGTAATTTTGAGATTTTTCTAAATCTGCTCTTCCAGCTGTTTGTATTAGAAACAACTACCAAAATGGTTGATTCTTAAATATAATGAATTTACATTTATATAAAGGAAACTAGAACTCTCCATAGTAAGATTAGTTACACCCCAAATCAAAAATTTAGGTTAATTATGGAAATTAGGTAGATTTTTATGGGGATTTTTTAAAGAATAAATCCTGTTAGTTTTAATTTTGGTATTGCTTGGCCAAGCTGACAGAGCCACATCTTCTGAAGTGAGTTCTGAATTACTGTAATGTCTAATAAATGGCAGTTGAGTTAATGAGCACATGTTGACAGGTTAGGCTGTATATAGGTTAGACAGTTTACTTTGTGGTCTCTGGAACTATTTATATGAAAGAACACAGGTGTAACTGCACAAACTGTGAACAAAATTTGTATTATTTAATCAGTCTATGCAGAGGTCTCTCAAAAGACAACCAGATTCTCAGTCAATTTACCACACCTTTGTGTCTCCTTTCCTCTTGAAAGAGAAATTATTTGGAGAGCAAGCATGAGTTCACAATAGAGATGATATGACACTGAAGTAATAGTTAAGGATTATTTAAACCTGATCTATTGGTTGAACTTAAAGCAGAAATGAAATCCAAGAGAAAATCTCTATCACCTGTTAGATGCGGATAGAAACACAAATCTAGATACTTTGAAAGGAATGGAAGTGAGAGGATTTAGACCTTTTCTGTTCAGCTTTTTTATTGCTTATCTAAAAATCGCGAGTCAAACTGGAAAAATTTCTATGTTCTTTTCTCACCTGTCACAGATGTAAGATGAATTTTATTCAGAATCCGACTGAAAGCTTTGAACATAGCTGGGGCTTGTTTGCTGTTATGTGTGTATTTCATTAAATCCTGTACTTTGTGCTAACTAAATCTGTGAATGTCTTAAATTGGTCTGTACTGACAGGAAAGAAATGGCACTTTCTCATTTAACAGAACAGCTCCCTAGATGCAGTCAACCATGTCTGTTCACCTCAGTGCAGAAGAACACCTTTTTATTACTCTGAGTTCTGCAGGGACAGCTTAGTGAGGTTTTTTATGGCTCATACATCAATGGTATTGTTAAGCAATTTTCAATTGCAGTGGTGCACTGCAACCTCATCTTCAAATTAAGCTTCACATTAAAAATGTACAAAGTGTACCTTGTCAGTGAATTTGCACAGTTATAATTTAAGACGTTGTTTAGATATTGAGATTTTTCAATAATAAAGAAATATGTAAAGGCAAGTTTGGTCTTCCATGTTCCCAGATTGATTTTGCAGAGTTATGTTTTAGGGAAAAAAGCTATTTTATATACTAGATAAACTTAGTATAAAGTGATTAATATACTTCCCTCCAGAAGGGGGGAAGTATAAACCAATATGTTTATTCCTCCAGAGCGGTGGCATCCACTGAGCAGACTGTAGCTTACACTGCCACTGGGTAAACAAAGAAACTCCATGTACAAAATAGAATTGCTTTGTGCCCAAGTAGTAGATACTACACTTTTCATTTGTCACTGGTCTATATTAGTGTATTTGTTGTAACTATGAGAATAAAAGCTATTGAATAGTTAGTGTGACCAGAGGTAATTTGGAGAGCATGAGCAGCACGTTACTCAGATTGCATTTTAAAATAGGGCCTGTGAACATGTTGTAAATTGTTTTAGGGTTTAGATGAATGTTGCTGTTTCTTTTTCTTTTCTCCAAAATGTCTGATTTTATTACTTATTTTAAACTTAAATTAAAAATTGGAGTCTTAGCTGTAAAAGTCTGGTAGTCAGAGCTGACAGGCATGACTGCTGTTTTCTAAGGATATACAGATCAGCAACACATGGTTCAAACAGTAATTAGTCGGTGCACTGTCAGTGACTTGCTGTAAGATATAAACTCAAACACAGCAATTTACATTTTCCATCCTCTTGAAGCATGGCTAAGGCATATGTACAGTCTGGAATGTAATTTCTAGAGAGTCCCAGGAGATAGCTTGACGTCATTATTAGCTAAAGAAACTTACTTTACGATAGGTGAGGAAAAACATAGGAAAATGTCATATTTGACACTGTTATTAAACTAAAGGCAATTTCACATACTGAAAAAGAAACATTTCATCTTCTCTTTGAATAAAAATGGTTACTCATCTCTGTACTAAATTCCTTCCACCATGTGTTTGCGTTCTAAATGTTTAGTCCTGTGCTTCTGCTTTTTTGAAAGAATAAATAAAAGCAAGTTTCCTGTAAGTAATTTTAAAATAATAATCACACTTTTTGGAAGCCTAAATTCATTGTGTTGTTAATTGGCACATTAAGCCTGATCTTGGGACTTCAATTCATAGCTATAAGTCATAGTAAAATTATTAAATTATCATAGAGCCCTGTAGATTAATAAAAGGGTATATTTAATTCAGATAAGTGCAAACAAAAATGATGCCAAGGATTGTATTTCACAACACAAACACAGATCATGTGTTCCTAGGTCTTTGTGAGAAAAGTGTTGCGTTCAAATTCATTTACAGTTGACAGTAAGGATGAATTGTATGTAAGCAAAGTCTGAATCAGGAGATCAGAATTACATTCGTTTTTTGCTATTCATCTCTTTAAATTGGTTTTAACAGGTTATTGTGAAGACTTTTGAAGTAATAATTGTTGTCTGATTGGTCTTAGGGGAAGAGGGAGATCTGCTATGGGTTTGTAGATGGCTGTCCTTTTAACAAGTTTAGTATTCTTCAGCTGCCGATGGTTTAAAAAATTGTTTTGGTGAATTGAAAACCATTGTAACAACTTGACTTGGAAGAAATATTGGGAGTTATATTTGTCAAGTGGGTAGGAAAACTGTTCATGCATACCCAGTATCCAAAGCAGCCCAAACATAAAGAACTGAAAGGTCATTCTTCTTCTTGAAGTATGATGGTTTGTTGACATATTTTGACACGCTGGTACAATGCTGAAAGGTTTTGACCTTACTGCAACACGGAGGGACTTAGGGTTTGTTTAGCTATCTAATGCTTGTAGATTTTCACACATGCTGTGTTTTGCTATGCTCCTTTTTCTCTTCCTTCTGGCTCGACTTGAATTACTAAATTAATCTTAAACAAAAGTGGATGTAGATAGAAGAGAGAGTTTAGGATGATTTTTACTGCTTATGACTTTATATAGTAAGTTTCTTCAAAAATAATTAACTTTTTAAAGTGAATTACTCTGTCAACTTGCTAACCTTAGTAGCGCTGAGTAAGATATGTTTGTTTTTAGACAAGAAGATAACAAAAAGCAGTGAAAAATGCCATTTTCTACTACTTTTCTAGTAGAAAATGCAGTAATCTACTTTGTGAAGATGATAAAATTCTGTGTTCTTCTGAAAGAATAACAGATGCAAGTGTACATTCAAATATACATATGCAAACACATGTAGAGGTGTATCTCTGCACATCGCACATGTCCTGCATACATTCAGCCTATCTCCAACAGCATTTCATGTTAATTATTTTTGTCTTTATTTATGACACACGAACAGTATAAAAATCAATATGTATCTTATGAAAAATATTTTTTTTGCTCCAGCTCTAAAGTAATGTTATAAATCATGTTTAAACCTGCCATGCTCTCTTCAACTATGTGGTTGAACAACAGAGTATGAAGACATTTTGACTGAGACCATGGCTCATGCATAGCATAAGTTATTTGTTTCACTGTTTTATTTTTGTATCAAAGCTAATTTTTGTCAAAGCAAAGAAGGAGCAGACTATATTTTATTAATATCATCATTTGTATTTGAGTCATTGATATTAAGTATATATTTTCATGCATTGTTCTCTAGGTATTGTATGTCATACAGGCATGAAGCTGGGATTTTCATTATAATTTAATGAACTTACGTAGGCCTCTTTCACTACTAGATTGTTACATCCTGAACTTAAAAAATAGTAAATGAAGCAGTATATGTCTTTATTTACATTATTTTTCCCTTATATTTTTCTTAAATATTTCGTTGTCACAGGAAATTTCTATGGTTTAGATATTTTCAGCTTCCTTCCATATTACTGCAAGGCTTCAGCTCCAGTTCTCCTGGTATTTCTCATTCAGATTAGACAAGCATCTAAGTTTATGTACAATAAGAGCTGACAGCATAGATCCTGCTATTCTTGCCAAAGGCCTGGTTGCACACACTCCACTATGTCAAAGAATGTCAACCCCCCACAGACCTTACCTTTCAGAATTCCTTGTAATTTTTAATTGACATTTACATCTGACATTTTCAATGTATCTTTTAGTGTTGGTTCTTTATCTATCTACTACTAGTTAAAACCAATCCAAAGCAAAAAGAATGCCTTCCTGTAAGCTATGGTATAATATATTTTTTATTTAACAAGGTCAAGTTGCTGGGCTGTAACTCAAGAATGATCAACTCCCTCTTCCTTTTTCTAACTCTGGAGGTGCTATTCTAATCCATTTCAAATGACAATTGAAGAGGGTAATAGGCATCTAAAGTGAAATTTAACTTTTAGTGCTAATGAACAAAGCATAATTGTATTATTGTTACTGTGCATCACACTCAGAAGGGATGAAAAGAGTTCAAGGAAATTTTAAGAATACTAATAGAGACTTTCCTGTGAGTCAGGTACTTGAACATTGGAAGTGAAAATATTCGTACCTGTATACATGCAATCTATGTTAAGACTGTTATTGTGAATGAAGTAAAACTGGCAAGTATGTAATTTAGCTACATGCTATAGTTGTTGTGCTTCTTTGCCTTCAGAAATCTCAAGTTTTTATTTGGGTTACAATGCTAAAAGCTTAATAAATTAGTTTGAGCATAATTATCCATCTACTAGAAGTTAGAATGAAGGACTACAGTTGATTGTAAATGTCACAAAGCAAAAAAAGTAGAAGCAGCATTTTGTCACAAATAATGCTGCTTTTCTTCTAATTAGTTAATTTACATTTTGCAAATTAAGGGCAAGATTCAGACAGAAGATAATCTAGTAGCATATCATAGCTATACTGACCTATATTTGTATATGCCAAATTTAAGTTAATTAGAAATGTAGATGCTGTTTGTTTTATCTGTCAAAAAGCTCCTGTTAAAAAAAAAAAATCTAGACACACTTTTCCCCCCAACATTTATCATCTAAATAATAGTCTTGCCAAGATGGCAGCCTCATAATAAACTCTTTTCAGTGGAGTGATGGGTAATGAAGCTTGCTTGTGAAGGCAGCGAAAAATGTTGTCTAGCCAAATGTGTGGATATGATGGCTAGAGAATCAGTGGACTTTCTCAGTCATCAATCTTTTTAGTAGCCTCTTACACATCTGAATATTTTGATAGATGATCTAATAATTGAGTTATCTATCTTTCTAACTATCAGAGTTGCATAAAAATTATTCTCACATGCTATTGAATATTATATATATTGAGCATCCAGTAAATTTTTCAAAAAAGGTCCAAGAGGTGAAGGAATTTTGTTTGTCTTAAGCAGCCTTTAATATCTTAAATTACTATGTATAGAATACAAAACTATATGTACTAATATAAGGAAAAAATAAATAATGTCAATAGCTGATTACAGATAGGACTCAGTAAATAAAGCATTTAAGAGCATGGGACTGGTGAGGTTAATGCACAGTCTAAGTAATTTGAAGTACAAAATGAGTAGATTCAGTAGTCCCTGGGCAGTTAATGGACAGGAATCACATTTCCACTCAGTTGCACAAATTCCTTGTGCCTAAGTCTTGGCTTAGGGAAAAAGAAATACACTATAGTGTACCACGTTTCCATTCAGCATCTGTGAGAGCTATGAGAAAATTTCTTTTGATTAAAGATGAGACTGAAATGTGTATATTGAAACTTCCTACATTTTGTTTATTCTGAGGGATTGTACAATATGGATTCCTCTTTCCAGAGCACAAGAATCTGCTTCCCTAGAACACTAATCTTGTGATTATGGAGGCACTGAGGATATTTGGATAAGTTGCATTAAGCACATCATCAGATGTGTCTTCCTACAGCTTCTGAGTGGCAGAGCAAAATGCTTGTTTGTGTTAGTGTAATTTTTTTTAAATGTTGCATTATATAATTCTTAACTTCAAATGCATTTCTGGTCAGGTAAAAATTATTTTAACAATAAGAAATACATTGTTGCATTAAGAATATTTTTCATTTAAATATTTTTTTCTGCCTCAATGCCACCAGTTTATGGTCAATTATGTACTTTTGTAGAGACTGTAAAATAGTCCTTCTTGTAAATTCTTGAAAACTGTGTGATGGGGGGCTCATTTATTACATTATTTTCAGTTTTTTAGTACTTTCTTTGTTTCATAACTACAGCAAGGTATAAACAAGTATGTTTGATGAATTGTTCTCCAGTTAGCAAAGAGGCTTTTCTTTCTCTGTTCAGAACTAGAGTGACTTTCTTGAGGATATCAAGAAGTTTTAAGTCATTTAAGAATTTTAATGGAAAAGTATCAGAGGGATTTTTCTTTGTAGTTACTACCTGTTTATAGGAGCGTGAGAAAGATGCATTTTAAGGACTTGCATGTTTCCAAAACTTGACAGCACTTTGTGAAAGTATCATTGAACCTCATGGGACCTTGCCCCTGCATATGGATCTGCAAATTGAACAAACCTTGGGCTGTCTCAGTGGCTGTGACTCTCACTGTGGTTGTGACTCTCATGCTCAGTAAGCAAAATTCTTGATGTTTATTAGTTCTTCCTAAACACGCATAATTAGTTGGATAAAATTTGGGTACACATAAAGCAAGACACTGAAGTAAGGTGATTTGAGTATCAAAAATGTAAAAATTTACAATAAAATTTGGCTCTGAAGTTCCACATTTATCTTGCAATATTGCATCCCATTTGAGTAGTCTATATTTTTGTCTTCATTAATATTTAGATTGATTTTATGCGGTTTTATGTTACATAAGTAAGATGTTACAGAAGTATAATTTAAACCTAGAACTAAGGCATTATAAAATAAGTTACAAAAAACCCCCTTACATTATTCTGTTTTATTACTTGTTGAATTTTAATAGAAGAAAGCTGAAATTGCTTCTGAATGTATAAATTCATAAGCAATTAACTGGAGTTTATCAACATCAGTGTTATGTGGCTTCTTTTGCCATTTAGGAAATTGGCAGTTACTCTAGTTAGCATTTGTAGCATTTCTGCTAGAGAATATATCAAGCTCCTAAGCATGCACAGTGTGTTATATACACTTACGTATATGTTTGTGTGTATACTTTATGAATGTTTAGATCTTTAGTTAGGAAAAAGGTCTTCATTTCCCTCTCTTAATCTAAATAGTAAGCATCTGTGTTCCTTCTTTTCATTTGATTAGCATGTTCTCATCCATCACTAGTCTTTGATATGAACATCAGGAAATCTGTCCTTTTATTTAAATGATAAATGTGCCTTTGTCATGAATACTTACAGACATTACAAGATTTACATCTGAATTGTCAAAGTGTAACTGCAGGCTTCTCTGTTGTGTGACATTATTAGTGAAATAAAGAACTTTCCTTTTTTTTATGGATAGGCCTTAAATATTGACACTGCAAGGCTAAATTAGTTGTGATGCTGAAAAAAATTTTCCTTCATCCACTGTTTTTCTAAGATGTGTTGTTTATCAACAAGAGACAATCAGCTGCATTAGAATCTCTGCAGACATTCCTATTTACATGTTCTAAACCTGTCTCTTCATGTTTCATTATTTAGGTCTGATGTCTAGTTAGCTCTTATCAAAACTAATACCATCTGAAGTACCAGGCTTCCAGTAGACACACAACCAACATAAAAATTTCAGTCTCACTAATATTTTTGAAGACAGTATCTCTTTAAATCTCGGCTTTGTTTCAGTGTATAGATAAATTATATCTTGGAAATTCATTTCAGTGAATGAGTCACTGCTGTTTCAATAGATGAAATGCATCTGCAATTATATTCTGTATGTTTTTAAATTTAAAAAATAGCACAAATACAAGTGTTTAGATTAAAGCTTTGGTACCGTTCTTACTATGTCTTGATGCTACTAAGGCAGAAAGAGCTACTGTATGGCTGTCTTCTTATTGTTGGAATAGTACAGTAAGTTAAAATGTTTTGTAAGACAAACACCTAGATATGATTTTATAAACTATTTTATCATCTATTTGTAGCTAAATTTGAATGTGTCAGGCAAATAGGTAATTTTAGTTCCTACAGAAAGCTGGTGTTCCTTGAAATCTCTAGGTTTTCTTACACAGGATAGAACATTTTTTCCTCCTTTTTTTTTCTGCTCTTTCATTTATTGTATTCTGAATATATATCATGGCTGAATTCATTTAATGTTCTAAGTGCTGAAATGCTGAAATGGAATCTTTGAAATGTATAGTTTGAAGATATTGCTATTTATAATCTTTAAAACTCACAAAATAGTTGTGAGAGGAATTTAGTGAGGGATCCCACAAAATTATTTAAGGACCCATGATACTGATCAGTTTATAATTGCAATATTCTGTAATGTCATATATACAATACACTACAATAATTAGAATTTTTTCAACATTTTGTGTTTTTTTTATGTCAGAAACTTTTACAGGAACATTTCTTGTGTAGTCAAATTTTTTTATTCCAAGCTTGTTTATATTATAAAGTCATGTAAAATTGATCATATTACTTTTATCTCTTTTCTTTTGGAAAGCTCTGTTTATTTTAAACTAATTAAAATTATACATATTTCAGTCTTTCTGTAGAAGACTACTTTTGAAAGTATATTCTCATTTAATTGGTCCAAAAAGAGAAATATGTTGGGTCCTTTTCAACCCAGCCCAACAAAGTGAAGTGGTATTTTCTGGCATACGAAGAATGCCTGTGAGTTTTTGAGACACTGAAGCTGTAACCAAACTTGAAGAAGATGATGGCAATGAGCTTCTGTCCAGAGTTAATCAGCTGCAGAATTTGTAAACTGCATATGTGTCAAAGTTGAAAATGTTAGCACTCTGATAGAAGCTTGAAAAGGTTAGAGCCGATAAAAGCCATCAGCAGTTAAAGAAGGTGATTTATGGGAATGTAATGACACAAAATGCCTCATTTATCACTCATATATAGATAGGTTAAGGTTTCTGTGTCATACTTTAAAAACTTGACCACTTAGAATTGTCAAAATAGGTACTTAATTGCCCATCATACATTTCAGTTCAAATTTCCTTTGCTTGAATTTTGGTGATTTTACTGTTTTGCTTCTCATATGGTTCTTTTTAAAGTCATTCATATTTCATATTTATTTCATATTTGTTTCAAATGGTATGCTCAGTGCTCTGTTAGAACTTTTATTAGGTAAAGCTGTTGGTTTGAATGCTGTCCAAATCTTTTGTTGATTTACAATTTCATTCAGCCTAACTGTAAGGAAAATAACTGAAGGTTTCGTTTTCTTCTGTTCTATACCACTAATTCTCATCAAGAGTTTACAGCTTTCTAATTCAATCCTTACATTTCCTCTCCAAACTGAAATATGAGGTTAAAAGTGAATCCATCAACTGGTTTCTAGTTCCAGTCACTTAAGTTACTGTTTATCTCCATGCAAATTAAATTCAATCCAAAACTACCAGTACTGTTAAATGATCCTAAAACAAAATAAAAATGTTAAGAAAAATGCACAGTAGTATGCTATCTTTTTACTGACTTGATGTAAGGATAGCAGCAAGCAAATCCCATGGATTTGAAACTGACTGGTTTTATTTTAACTGTCCATAATTTCATCATAGTGTTGTAAAAAAAGTAAATGCAAACATGGATAAATACTCATTAAGGTGTTATCTATACAACAATGTTTGTAAAATAAAGAAACTACTCTAAAGACATTGTAATAGTAAAATACAGGTTCAACTGCTAAAAAAAATTTTTTGATAATAAAGTTTCTAAAGATTTGTTTTTCTTTGCCTATTTACTCTTCTTAGACTATTTCATTCTCCTATTTCCAGATCTTACACAGAAAATTCTGAACAGAATAATTTCAATTTTTAATATTAAAAAACTTACCTTTTTGTTAGCTTTCACAATTTATGGCCCCAGTTGTATAGCATTCTGTTTGTTCAGCGATGACCTTCCAGGTTCGATTTAAAAAGAAGTCAGAAGCATTTGTCATGTCTGCTCGATCTTGTCCAGAGGTACCTATTGTAATTATAAAGGACTAATAAGGTTGTTTATAATATAACAGTCTGACAACCCTAAAAAATCTTCTGGAGAGCAACTTCCCTTTTTTTTTTATTTTGTTTTAAGAGAATAAAACCTCCCTTACCTTCTTGCTGTGTGTTACACTGCATCTTTTTAAATTAAGATGAGAAAGCATAGAGAACTTAAGCCTTTGAAAACTTAATTTAGTTTTAAAATATAAGCTGTATAATTTTCTCATTTGTAACGTCTTTTGGAAATACTCAGTACTAATGTGTCTATAGTAAAGTTGCACCCTATATTTAATTGGTATATATAGAGGTGATGATGATGTACTTAGAAGCACTGAATTTCTTTCACCATATAACAAAAGAAACCCACTTATTACTGTGTTGCAAAAATATGTGCTACATTAATATGATGATCTCTGTTTCTTAGGAAAAAATCCAAATTAAGACAATCCTATTTATTCTATTATAAACATTAACATACTGTTGTAAGTGGGTGTTATTATAGTGGTATTTTTCATTATATGTCAGGTTTTTTACAATTGACTTATGATCATTTTTCCCTTCCTATGCCTTTGTCTTGCTTCCTCTTTCCTTTTTCCTCCCCCATTTCAGCATCATCCAGCAATACCACTTCTTTTTATAGACATCTATATACGGTAAACAAAAACCCAATGGAATTTGAATGTTTGACAGAAATGTTTACCTCTCTTGTATGGTATGTAACAACACTGGAGTATTGTCAGGCTACCATACATCAGTAATCTCATCATGTGATTTCAGTAAGGCTTTTTTTTCATATCTACAATTGAGACAAATTTATGTTGTGTGTATTTATGGTTGTTAAACTCAAAATTGTCTCATTTCATTAATTTTTAACATTGTGCTCTCTTAATGACTATGAAGAAATGTATTAAAATGCCTTAATTATAGGGCTAGAAGAAGAGAAAGCACAAGTCTTTTTAGCATATGATCTTTCAATTGCTCACTAAAGGATAAAGAGGGCGTTCAAGCGTGGTTTAGATAACTGTCAGCAATAATAAAATGCAAGGTAGTTTGTAGAGCCTTTAAAGACCTTTCGGGGAAATAGATTTAATTAAAAAACAATAAAATGGACTTTTCATTTCAAAGAAATCCAAAATGTTATAAAATTTCAGGATGCTGCTGTATTAAGAGTAATGTATATTTCCAAGGATAAGGAAAAATAACTGAAAATACTCTGCAGACCACAAAGCAGTTGTATCTTTATTTTGTGTGTAAATGTATGTCCTTCACCTTTTAAAACACAGACTATGAATAACATATTAGAGATATTTCATGTTTTCTGAACTGTGGGATTTTACCTGTTTTGGTAAAAATTTTGGTTTAGCTTTGAATGAGGATGGTTTTTTAAAAATATATAAGGTGAACACTTAGCTTCTTAATGTAAATTATGTTCTCACGATTACCTTCAGAACAATACAATTCCTATACTGACAGAAGTTCAGTTGCCTGTTTCAGAGTCTGTAAGTTCCCATTCATCATAGTTGCCTGTCTTATATACTGTGGAAATACATTTTAAAGTATATTTCTGATTTCTGCTTTTTTTCTTTTCACAAAATCAGAAACTACATTTGCTAGTAATGCTTTTGGCTGTGTGGTGTGTTGAAAAGTTTATTCAAGCACTTATTCTGCATTATCAAGTTTTACTGCTTCTGGCAAAGACCAGCTTAACTTACATGTGATCAGCAGCGGTTTATAAACAGCATTGACTGCTGTCTTTTTAAAGTTTTTGCCCCTTTGCTGTGCAAAAGCCTCATGGTTTCCTGAGGAAATTTTTGTACATTTTTTTCCCTCACTCTGGTGAGGTCTTAACCAATTTTTTGTAGCCAAATACCAAACAAATCTGTATGAAAGTTGCCTTTGTGTAGCAAGGTGGTTTACAGAGAAATGAACTTCACCAAAGTGTGCTTTCAGCAAATGCTAAAACTCAGGTTTTTAGTTAAAATTGCTGGCCCAAATACATTATAAAACTCGTTCATCATGAAAATGGAACTTCAGTATTTAGGGTCTTGTTATATCCTTTTGTAAACTTAGTTTGTATTGTTAACTCCTATCAGTATTCACTTTGTCACTGACTATCCCTGTTCTTGGAGCTGGTCATTCTTCTTTGAAGAAAAGTAAGGGTTTTTTGTCTGCTTGCTCACTTACTTTGAACTGAAGTACAAATTAATAGCACAGCCTCTGTAAAATACAGTGGGCATGTTTGAAAGATGTGAAAAAGGTACAAATGTCTGGCACTGTTCTGTACAAAAATGCCTGTTTCCTTCATTGCTGGGTTTCCTGAGGCTTGAGGGCTCAGGAACCAAGCTGCAACAGATGCATGCACGGTTAGCTTTGGCAATATTTCTGACAAAGAGGTGCCCCACATCATCCTGTCATCAAAGTCCCTTCTGTTTTCAGCTGGTTGTGTCTATTTCTTTCCACTCATCCCTCCTGGTATGGTAGGACTATTTAGTGTGATAATGTTTCTGTAGAATGTGCTCTACTATCTAAATATATATACTATATTCTCTAATCTGAAACTGATGGGCTTCTGCAGAATCATTAGTTTTGATCACTTCTCTTGGACTTGTAAATTCAGTAGAAGCTCAGGTCACATGTGGAGTCTGCTTCCTTTGCCTTTTTACTAGTTTAGTAAAAAGTTTTGTGTGGTATTACTTTTGTTGCCATGACTGATACAGAGATGACTGTTTTTCTGTAGTAACTTCTGTAAACTTTGGTAGGCACATGAAGCTCTCACTGAGTAAAACTTACTATCACAAAGTAGTGTTTTTTTCTTTTGTTAAAAGTCACATTTCCTGTATTTAAAGACCTCTCCTTACTGCTAGTATTTTATTAAAACCAGTAAACTTTCTATATCATTTCACTACATCAAAATGCAACATTCAAGAAAGGAGTGTGCATGATCTGGAATCCTAATCTTCATGTAGGGGAAACTCTAGCTCCTTATGTGTTTGCCCAATAGCACATCTAGCCTCAATACCAGCTGAGGGTTTCATGATGCAAGTAGTAAAGTGGCCAAGGTAGAATAATGGTCTTCATTTATATTGTTATGCATAATGATTCTTGGTAACTGATTCTCATGCATGTGCCTCCAGACAATGGACAGGGTAAGCTATAACAGCTGTAAATGTAGCTTTGAATCTGTTCTGTTGTTGATCTCATTTATTCTCTCAAGGAAGTTACTTGTTGCTTCTATATTTAAAATTCACCACCTGATATTGCATAAAAACATTGCAAGGTTAAACTGGTTTTCTTAAAACTCAAGGTAAAAGACACTACAGATAGAGACATAAAAATATGCTCTGTTATGAAAAAATTCTTTTATTGTATCAAAAGTGTAAACCTAAGCACAGGCATTCTCATAATTTTAATTTTCTTAGCACCATTTATAGGGTGTCAAGGAAGAGAAAAAGAATCCAGAAATACTATCTGTGCTTTGGCATGAAACATTATAAAAACTACATAAAGTTCCAGATATTTTTTGGCTGTGTTAAGGAGATAGAGGATAGGATTCTAGGATAAACACAAAACACGTCGAACTACCACTCAAATCATTCTTCTCTGTAAAATGTCCAGGGGTACAAGTTCAGAGAGAACAGTATGTATTCTCACTACTATGGTGAAGACTTCCCTATCTGTAGAAGTTCGCTATACTGTCTTTTGTGTCCTGTGTTTTCCTGCTCCTTCTGTGTATAATCATTGTGTGGAGCTCTGAAAATTAATACCCTTATTTGTAGGGGTTTTTTTTCAATTTAATTGCCACAAAACCACTAAGATGTAATTGCACTACACTGCTGAGTCTCTGCTCTCTCCTTGACTTTGGTAGACCTTAAATTTAGCACGGATCTGTGGAATTGGCATGGTGGGAGAATCCCCTTCACATTTCAGGAAATCTCAGGAAAATGTCTGCACTGTAAGGTAGATCTTACCTCAGAGTACTTGTATATGTCTAAATTGCATAAATTTAATTAAAATATTAAATATAAATATAATATAATCTTATAATACTCCTTTTTGTGCATATCAATATGCATTTAGTTCATATTTGAACTAACAATAGTTCAAAATTGTGTCTTGCTGTTGATACATTTCTTGTATCACATCTATAGTAGTCTGTCCCTGGATTTGCTATGATACTCAAGTGTGTCTGAAGTGAAACTAGATAAGATTACTTTTTTCTAAGAACAAAAAATGTGAAAATGGTCATTAGCTGCAGAGAAGAAAAACAAAAGGTGGTAACATTGTGGGATGTTGTTTTACCTATGAAGAAGTACTCTGTGCTGCATGAGTCTTTTCTATGACATGAGGGAATTTGTGTACAGCATTGCTTTCAGTAGCTCACAATGTTTGTTTTAGAGTATTAGTCAGATTAGTCAGATTTTATTAGAGCCCATTGAGTTTTGCATAATTAAAATTGTAGCAATAACTAAATGCTATGAAATGTGGAATGCAGAATCTTTGCTTTGCCAAATGTTCTTCTCCAGGGTTTCAAAGGAGGAGCAGGGAAAAGTGGGAGAAGCTTGAAAGTCAAGTCTAATGCTTAAAAATGTTTAAATTTTATTTGAGTCTGTATTTACCTTTTTATAAAATATAAAAGTTAAGAATAATAGATTTTTCTGTTATATTGGTCTCATGCAGCAGCAATAGTATTATGTGCATAGTTTCTGCAGTAGTTGCTCATTTTAAAATGTGAAGTTGTAGGATTGCAGTAATGTGTCACTGTAGACTGGTTTCAGTACACCTGCAAGTTAAATGTTTCAGATACATTGGGGAGAAAAGTTGTTTACTAAGTTGTTTATTGTCTAAATGCTACCAAATGCATATAACTGAAAAAAATTATCATTACATTTCTGCATCATGCGGCCATCATGGGTATCTGCAGTAAATACACATCTTTTTTTAGATAGAATTAATCCAACCAGCAGAGATCTAATTCTTTTTGAAGTCAGTGGGAAAACTTGTGCTGTCCTCAGTGCGAGTAAGAATAAAGCTGCTATCAGTACTAGTTTCAATACATGTAATGATTTGGTCCTTTGAGTTAGGTGACTAGACGGAGCATAAGATGGATGTTTGTACTGAGAGTAAATTCTAGAAAATCCAAAGAAGGGCCTTGAAGATGAAAAAGGGATTGGAGCATCTTTCGTATGAAGATGGGAGACCTCCAGTTGTTTAGTGTGGAGAAGAGCAGGATCAGGGCGGATCTTACTAAGGTCCATAAATATCTGAAGGGAAGAAGTGAAAATATGGAAAGGATTTTGTCAGTGGTGCCCAGTGAGAGGATAGGAGGTAATGGACACAGATTGAGGTGCAGGAAAATTTACTGAAATGTTAGAAAAATCTTTTTTCATTGTGTAAGACTATAGCAGTCTTTTCAGAGATGTTATGCAGTCTCCATCCTTGGAGCTATTCAATGCCCAACTGGACAAAGGCCTGAGCAACCAGCTGTAGTTCATCCTGTCTAGCAGGGCTAGGCAACCTCTAAAGGTCCTTTTATACCCTTTTTGTTTCTGTGTTATTTTATTTATCATTATTTTTATCTGTATTACTTTTTTTTTTTTTAAGTCACAGAAGAATCAATGTTGAAATGAGTGGGAGAAAGTGAAATCTAGAGAGATTTATTCCAACAGACTGACGATTTTACATTTAATATTAATTTAACTAGATTTAGAAAGCCTTTCTTACGTTTTAAGGATGAAAGAGAAAACTGGGCTGAGGAAAATTAGGAAGATATTTTATGTACCTGTAAATGTACTTCTGAAATCTTAACAGTAGATTACTTAGCAATATATTAGATTATAATACTACTGAAAGCACAATAAGCACTAAACATCAGTACCAAAAACTAAAATAACTTAAACAGTAGGGACATTATAAAGGAATAATATAAGGAAAGTAGTAAGAGGGAGATATTTATAAGCCCTATTGGTCTGGAGTTTGGGGATCAGTTCATAGAAGAGTACACAAATGCATGCTTACAAAGTTAGTCGACAGGTCCTAATATGTTAAAGGTTGTAATCTTTTGAAAGAAGTTGGTTGGCTTTCCTGTTGGCCCTCCTATCAACTTTAACCTCCAACCTTCTCGGGTATGTATCACTACAAATAAAACTGCTGAGGTTTGACAAGAGGATATAAAGTCACTAGGCCATCGCACAGAAATCTCTACATGATTTTCTTTTACCTAAAGCTTAAATGAACACTGCCAAAAGTCAGGGGTTTTAATAAGAAGTCATAAACATTCACTCATATCACTTTAGTTTTAATAATTACTGTTTTAACAGAGAAGAGAAGAAATATACATAGTAAATTATGTTTGACAACTGGAATTTTGTGGTTTTGTTATTGGTTGTCTTTAACTATTATGTGAATTGCTGTTCTTCATTTTAATGTATACTTTTTCATGCAAGCTGCATATGATATCAATATAAACATGGCATTTGTGTACAGTGTTATAAATGAATTTTTAGCTCTTGATTAAGGCAAACCAGATGACAAAAATAACTTATGTGCTTGTATTTACCAATAATAATAATAATAATAATGACGATCTTTAGATCTGTTGTCATCTATTATGATTTTGGCTTTTCTTCTCTGTAGTATTTTGTGTGACTTTACACAAACCCTTTTAACAACCTAGGCATTTTGCAGGCCATAACTACTAAAAATTTTTGATAAATTATTCCACTCCTCCAAGCTGCCTGTAGTGTTTTCATTTTGCCAGAGCTTCCACCCACAGGATTATTGCGTCATAGAATCACTCACACTCAGTGGGTGTCATTGATAGATACCATCACTAATAGTATTAATTCTTGTGGCTTCTCTATTCTTTTAAGTATCTTATCTCAAACATAGACTGCACCTTCCTTAAACTGTATTATGATCCTAAAATTATATTTCTTTCCAGTTTGAAACCATACCAATTCAAAGTTTTTTCTGTCTTGTAATCTGTTATTTGCATGACAAATTTTATGGTGATGTATAATAATTCTGTTGTTTGTAGATTGTAATCTTTTTCACTTACAAATATGGTTTTTTTGGAGCACTTACTTTAAGGGCTGTAGAAACAATCTCTTCTTTCTGAAGTCCTACTTTTCTGTGCCCAAGTTCTGTTCCTTGTATAAGCCACTCATATCTCTTTGTCATAGTCCACTTTCCATGATCAGGAAAGTACCACTCTTTATTTGATGAGGTACATACCTCTTCCATCCTGGTTATGCTTTCTATGGCTTTCCTTCACAATGTAACTAGCAGATACTGGGCAGCACTTTTTTTTTTTTCTTTTCCCAATTAGTTTATGGTGTACTAGTCAGGTCTCAGTACGTCCCACATCTTGCCATACTGATTATTCCATTTTGCTAAACATGTAATTGGTTTTCATCTATAGTTTGTTGAATATACACTTATTACATAAATGCTTTGATGTTGTAAATGCACTATGCTATTGTCTGTTATATGGGCATGTGTTTTTCTTCTGTACTTGGACTATAACTAAGTGGTCCATAGAAGGAATAACAAGCCTTTTGTGTTTCAGTTTACATTCATTATCTATACAGGAATATATTATATATAAGAAACCTGTTAGGCATTTAGATTTTGCAAAAGACAAATACTGATCTACACACTTGTCCTGGTGGAATGCATAGCAAACTTCACATAGATTTCTGGTGCTGCCTGTATCCAGCAGTGGATGCTGTTTATCAAACCAAACAGTATGAACATTTTGGAATTTAGATATTCTTGGAAGATTGAAGACTGATTGAATGGAGTTAAGGGGCAGCTTTTAAAAAGCTGAATATAGTTAGTTACTCCTCTCTCCCAGGATTTTGGATTACAGGAGTTAATAATATCAAGAGGAGGATAATTTAACTGAAAATGCATTGGGAGAGAATTTGGTCACACCATCCCTTTCCCCCTGTGAGAATCTTCACCTATTATTTGTATTTTCCTCTGCAATTGAGAAAAATCAGCATGATGTCAATCTGTGTTCCTTTGGTATTCCCCTTAACATTTAAGGTCCATCATCTTAAAAAAGTGAGTCAGGAAGATGACTAGACAGCTACTGGTGACTACTGCTTGAGGAGAAAGGTGAGTTAGCAGTAGTCAAAATATTATTATCTTAAAGCAAAAATTATTGGCTTACTTTCTCCTTTGAGTCCACCTATATTATATTGAGAAGACTGTTATATAGTAGACTAGCAAAGCCAGACTTAAAAAAAATAGCTTTCAGGTATTCAAGGTTTAGCTGGTGCTAGCAGAGATTTCTGATGTTCTCATGTAAACAGTGTCAGCTACCACATTGCTTATCAAAGCACATAGGAAAGTGTTTTCTTCTTCTATAAAGTTACAGGGTGGTTACAATTGACAGGACACCAACATCTGTCATGCCATTATGAAGGGATTGCCTGTTGTATTAAGCTGTTACACTTTCTCAGTGGAAACTGCTGTCTGGACACTTTCAGTGTAAGAATGTATTTGCAGTGGAAAAATTACTATAATCTCAACATACTCAGTTACAGCTTTAGGATCATCCTCAAGTAATGTATATAGAAATGGCAGAACCAAAAAATGAGTATGAAGTTATTAATTGCTGAGTGATTAAGATACCCTGTGATATCCATAGGAGGTGTTCAGAAAGCTTTGTAGTGGGCACAATAGCAATGATTAGAAGAAGGAATGCTGATCCTTTCATGCGTGAAATAGTTTATC
Source organism: Taeniopygia guttata (assembly GCF_048771995.1). Classification (NCBI taxonomy): domain Eukaryota; kingdom Metazoa; phylum Chordata; class Aves; order Passeriformes; family Estrildidae; genus Taeniopygia; species Taeniopygia guttata. The sequence continues at coordinate 35,071,130 of NC_133030.1, read as the reverse complement.
CCACTATGGAGCCCAGGAAACTTAATACAGCTTCTGTGAACCAAAGCCATAGAGGCTTAAATTGACCAGATTAAGGCATTTTCTAGAAATGTTTGCCTTTTTTTTTCCATTTTGTTTTGCATTACTTAGGAATAAAGATCAGAAGAAGCAAAGAGTAAAAAGAATAATCTCAGTTACTCATCACATTAGATCAATAATTGTCCTTGCCTTTAAAAATTTTTGATTTTTAACAGTTTAAAAATATGAAAGTAGCTACATTGAGGTTTTTTTTAGTTTTTTACAGTGAATTTTAGTGATTCAAGAATGTTTGTGATACAAGAAATATGGGCATGATGTAGTCTGGTACTGATGAGAAACCTAGAAGTAGGTAAGTGGAACATAAAGGCAGCTATTGCACATGTGTCTTAATATGGTCTGTAAATGTTTCTACATGAAACACACACATGAGGATTGCAAATTTTCTTTTTTTTTTAAGATATTTGTACCATTTCCATTTCCATCTTCCATCTTTTCTAGAAATGCTGTTCTATAGTTCCGTATCAAAAAAACTTTTAACAAAAGTAAATGCCATAAATTTATATACCTTGGAATACTAGACAATATATAAACACTTCTCACATTTCTTTCATGTATGCTATGTATTTTTTCTTTCAAACCATAATTCTGAATATTGGCTCTGTAAATCTTTTTATATATTGTTTGTATGAGAATGAAAAAAAATATTATATGCTGTATAATTTAAAACTTCACCATTTAGATGCTGATATTTTCCACTGGATGTGAATACCAAGTTGAATGTTCAAAAGAGATAGCCTTTGTTTTAGACTATCCATATATAACCCCTGAATATTAGTGCCACATAACTGCTTTATCCAATTAGAATGCAAAATCTGATGACAAAATAAAAACTTGAAAGAAAACTTCAGTGGGAACTAAAGATTTGAATTGCTGTTTCATGTCCTAAAATTAGTAAAGAAAAGAATTTCTTTGGCATTCATAAAGAAGTTTGAGAAGAAATTGGAACAGGAATCAACTTTACTGTTTCCCTGCTTTTTATTACAATTATAAGGAAATCTCTGTTTGCTGAAACTTATATGATATTATTAAGCATTCATTATACAAGTTTTCTGAGATTTAACCAAACTAACAAATAGTCATTTTGTGAAACTAGTTGATGTCATATCTGCCATTCTCATTGAAAAAAATTCAGGCAACAATCCTTCTGCCTTTTGCAGCTATACCCATCTTTTTACCTAAGACAAAATCACAGCGTACAAGGATTAAATTTCAGGCTTTCAACATAATTGTTTCCAAGTACAAACACGTTATACATGTAAAGCAGTGAATAACTTTACTAACTTACATGTTAAAAACATGCAAGCACAGTTTTGGCTTAAAATCTTTTATTCAAATAAGGATAACATATTAGCATTTACCACCAAATATTTAAATTCTCATTATCTCCTTAATTCAAAAACAAAAAGCCACTTGCAGCCTGTAAGGCCATAGGATAAAATCACAGAAATAGAGGGATAAAAATGCAAAATTGTCATGACACATTCATAGTTTTCACATCTCACACACTTTCCCCCCAGTGGTTTATGGCAGAAATAGTTTAACTGAGGTTTTAGTGCTCTTTTTGAGGTAAAGAAATCCCACCTTCAAATATTGTCCTTACCCCTAACTAATCCAGTTTCTTAAAGAGCAAATCTGCAGAGAAGAAAATAGAAATAATTATGAAGAAAGCCATTTGTAATGTTATTTTTTAAAATTCTGTTTTGTGCTGTTACTAGCAATGACTTTTGGAATACAGCACCTCTAACGTAGTTTTACATCATACATAATTAAACTATGTGACTCACTGTGATTGAAATTTTTCAAAAACAAGACTTTAAACATAATATTACAGTTATTAATGATTACAAAAAAGACTCCAGTGTTACATGAGGTGAAATATAAATAGTTAGAAGATGGGAAAGACTTTTCAAAGAAATCTTTATTTGTCTTGCATAAAAGAGATGTGGACAACATATATCGAAGATGGTATTTTGAGATTTCTGTTTCATTATTTTTGTTCTTTTGAAGCAGACTAGTTACTATCCAGAATGAAAGACACAATTTTGAACAGTTAATTTGGTATTTTATGTCATTGCTCTCCTTAAATTTGATTATATTATTTTTATGTGTGCATGTGTTTTAAAAAAGATGCAATTCCTCTAAGCAGTATGGATTAAGAATAAATTCTCAACCTGGTTTTTATATTTCATGTTTGGATATGTTTTGCTTGTGTAGGAAGTGGCTTAGGAATGACCTATTTCCCTCTTCTATTACACATCACCTTTGTTAGTGTTTACTATGTGTATTGAAACTACACCTAGAAGTCCTAGAAAAATATGCTAGAAATTGCTGTTGAACAGAGCAAGAGATACTTAGTTGTACAGAGTTTAATGTTCATGTATAATACACAAGTCAACAAATGTTTACACTGCAGTGCAAAGAGGCAGTAAGATAATATTGGTCAGCAAAATATTCACTGATCTGAGTACATCAGAAGCCTGCTAAATTTTTCATGTTTTGACAGCTGAGATATTTAGAGGAAAATAACAGATTGCTTTTGTTAATGCTTTTTGAGAATTATTTCTAACCTTGAGAGGTAATTGGGGATAAAGAATAAAGGTGGTTTGCCAATTCAGTGTGGAATTTGACAGCTTGCTGGTGAATGGAGAGAGATGATGGAAACGTGAAAGGCATATAGGTCTTCTCTGTAACTGTTCTCCACTTTCCAGATACAAAGAAAGAAATTACATACTTCAATAGTCACGCAATTGTTTTGCAGAGTTGTTTTGGATGGAGATAACAAAGCAGACTGCACTGATCAAATTCATGAAAAGGTATTTTGCTTCTATATTTAGAGGAAATTAATGCTTTTAAGGGAACTCACCTGTGTAGATGAAATGAGAAAGCAGTAAATAATATCCCTGAAGAAATAATTAGCCAGATTTAAACATTTCAGATATAAGGCACATCACAGAGAACTCAAAATGAAAACTGATGAGAGGACTCTAGGTGTTTTTAATAGATTAAAATGATAATTATTAAGAAAGAAAGGTGAGAGGAACACAAAATAAGTTGTCAGGGTACAGACCCTGGCATTTGTTTGAACTTTCATGGGACATTCCAAGGAGAAGTGGATCTTATCTGTCATCCCATATGTTACTGACTTGTGTACCTTGAAAAGGGAAGAACTCAAGTGTGGCTTTAAAAGATCCATTAAAACTGTGGCTCAAAATGTCCTTGTGCCTTTACCAGCAATGAAATTTCCACCACTGTTGGTTTGATAATGAACACCACATGCTCATAATGAGTTAACTGCCAGAGCATCTGGGACCTGTATTCCAAGTGGAGTGCATGAGCAGAGAGACACCTCCTCAAACCCACTTGCCATGTTCTCAAGTTCATATTTCAAGATTGTACGCATAAATCCAAAGCCTATCTGAATTTCACAAGACCTGTGAAAATACACTGAAGGAGTAAGGTAGATGTATTCACTGAAGTTGTGCTTAATTTAGCATTTTTAAATAAGATTCTCTTGTGTAAGATTTAAAGAAGCTAAGCTCAAAGCCCTTGGGAACTTCCTTGAACAGCTGTAGAAGAGCTCTGGAAAATAATCTACAAGATATGCAATTGCAATTCTAAAACAAAACCCAAATACCCAGCAGCAAGAAAGCCATTTTCAGATGGAAGTGTTTCAGAAGCCCTGGGCCTGTGAAACCTAGACTAAAGCAGTACATCAAGTCCAGGGGAAGTTAGCATACCCCTCTGCTTACAATACAGTGATACTAACTTTTTTTTTTTAATTAAAGTCATAGAAATTTGGTGGTAAAAAACTCAAACAAAAATAATTAAACTGTGTACCTTTGATAATGAAATAATTCAATGTTCTAGTTGTTTCTCATTTTGTAGCAACTCTTTCTTCTGTGCCACATCCAAACTTTAGCTGTGATACCATCATAAGCTGCAACCTGCTAGTTAAATTTATGAGCCTGGAGATTATGTTGGTCATGGAAGATGCAAGAATAGCAAGAGAAATATTCTACCAAAACCATACTGACTGTAGCCAGATTTGGAAGGTAATCATCTTCCCACTATTAGAGGCCTGGTCCACAGATAGCAAGTTTTATCTCTTTGTTTCCATCCTACATTACAAATAACTGGTTTTGTTCTTTTCCCCATTCTGACAGTGGTAGTATTAGAACACCATATTATGTATTTGATGGGGAAACACTAGTAGTGCAATTTGACAAGGTTGTAGGGATTTTGGTTTTATTCAAATGTTTTTGATCTAACTCATGGACTGTTTGACTCTTAGACCTGAAGACAGAATGAGAAACACTCTGCAGTGTTTCAGAACTGAAACAGAAAATAGCTAAGAAAACTCTTACTTTGAGATTTAATGAGATAAACCTGATTTCGGAAAATTGTGAAACCTTAAAAAAAATTAGGGAAGGCAGTACAAGGAGCTTTACATTAAGTTACAGCTGTTACTTGATCCCCTTTGTTTTCTACATTCATAGCATAGACTGCCCAAAGTTTATGGCCTTTATGAAGCTGCATTTCTGCATATGGAAACAATTCTTCTGCTACCACAGTGCACTCCTCTAGATTCTGATCTTTTCCAGATCAGTAGTTGGTATATGATTTTAAAGGACAATGCAAATTCCATTGACTTAGTCAAAATCCATATGAAGTGTATCCATGTATCAGGTGTAGTCTCACAGAGAGTTAGTAATAGGTTTTCATTGTTGCCTTAGCAAAAGATATGTGGTGCTTTTGTTTGCCTTACACACTCATTTTAATGTGTTTTCTCAGTTCTCTTTGGGCTTTGATAGAATTTTTTAACTCAACATGACACACATCTTGATAGTACCAACTCTAAGTTCACTACTTTTACCAATAAGTCCTATTCACTTGTTTCTCTAGTCAAGATACTTAAAATAAAACTTTAAAGTAAATGTGGCTCTGTCATATTGAACATCTAATTTTTTCACTTGGAGTTTCTAGGACTGTTTCCAGCTTTTAAATAGGTGTATGTCCTTTACATGCTTTAGAGCACCAGTTCTTAAACTTCTCTTTCTAAATACATACAATGAGGGGGGAAATTGCCTCTTTTTAAGAGGGAAAAAAATGCCTTCTAATTTTATAATCAGCTTCAACCGGACGTGACATTCTGAAAAGCTCATACTTTGAATAAAAGGGAAGAGAAAAAAAACTTGTGAAAATGCTTACAGATCAGCATTCTTAAATAAGAACTTAAAACATATGACATTATTTTGCATAAATAAAGAAAATTAAATCATGACAAATCTGGAGAAAGAAGAGAATAAGGAGGTGGAAAAGGAAGGTATTGGGATAGTGGGTATATTAATTCCTCTTTTTGTTGTTAATGGGAAATTAGGCCATTCCTATTACAAAACTCAGATTATGTGTGTGTTGTGAAAACAGCTAGTCTTTTTAAATTCAATATAATTGACTCATTTGTTCTGTGTATAATGCACTCTGGCTATTTTATGTGTGTTGGTCTCTGCAGAAGAGGAAAAATTTAGATTTTTTTTTTCAGCAGTTACCTGTCTCTTCACGCTTTGAGTTTATACTTTCCAAAGTCTGAGCTTAAGACCCTTTTATTTAATACTGTTAGTCATCATATTTCATTTGATTATGGGAGGAAGAAGAAGCACAATTTCTGCATGAAAAAGAACATTTTTTCTCCACTTCCAGAAAAATACTAACACAATAAAATGCACATAATTGTTACTTACCCTTACCCTCAGCAGCCTTTTCAGGGTGCCTGAGCTAGAACAATAAATAGTATGGAAAATTAATTTTTTAATAATATTTTCTAGATGAAATAATTGCTTTTCTAGAGACAGTGAGTACTTAGCCACTAATTGCATTGGGCTTGACTTTTACCTCCTTGTGTCAATGGTTCCTAATGGAACCGTTCCTCCTTTGTGATATCTGGTTTGCAGGGCTTGACTTCAAAACAAGAGGTTCATCTTCTTGTTATTTAGGAATGACTAGGAGCCTCGTAACTGAAAAATTCACAAGAAACCTTTTAACACAAAATTCTAAAAGTATCATGGGTGCTAATAATGCATTTGTGTACTCTGAGATTCACTGTTATTGTCAAAGCTTTGTATCAAATTCAACCGGATGATCTTGTTTCAGAGACAAATTCTAAATTTTGTTTTAAAAGTTTAACAAAAACCATTTCATTGGAGTTTCACTGTCTCATAAACCTGCTGACCAAAGTATGGTTTCATAATCCATGTATTGGTGACATTGATGCTGAAGGAATCATTGAAACCTGAAGGAAAGTTATACTGCAAACTAAAAACACTCAAGCATGAAGCGCCCATGCATTGCTTTGTTGTTTTTGTCCTTTGCAAAAAAATCGTTCCATATAAAAAACTATGTCATCAAATTTTAAATTTGAAATACAATTAATTTCATTAGTCATATGAGTCACTTAAAGGTTACTATGGTAACATTGTGTATTTTTCAATTATTTTAGGTAAGAACTATGTAATAAAGAGATGATTAATCATCAAAGTGCTGCATGCAAAATAAGTAATGTTATGACAATTTGTGGACCCTATTCAGCACACAGTGATTGGTTTAAGTGTCTAACTTAAGTGCCTGCCTTGCTTGCCCATGATTTTTGTACTTAAGATGTTTATATACATATATTGGAATTTCTGCATTAATATTTCAGAGGTTTTAATAGATGTAATGTTATTAATTGTCTTTGAAATCTGTGTATTATATTACCTAGTGGATGAAGCAATTGGAGATGCATATTTTAATGCATCTAGGGTTTTTTTTTAAATGTGGATGAAATTGATGTTTAATTCTAAAGATGCAGAATGAGCAGAAGTGATTATGGAACAGGAAATTGTAAGAAACTAAGAGCTTTATTTTTGTCTCTTCCAGGGTGCAACTATTGTGGGTTTGGGTGGAAGAGAAGTTTTGCTTCTTAAGATATGTGAATGCTCTATATGCAATTTTTAACCTGACAGGATAAACTGATTTTCTGGTTTAAGATCTGAAGTTATAGGAGATATAACTTCAAAGTGAATAGTGAATCAGAGCTATGTTTATCCCTCTTATATGTCAGAGTTTAAGTGCAATGTTTTATGTATACAGTCATCATGACAGTTAAAAAGGCTATAAAGAAAAGCAATTATATAAGTGCTTTAAAGAATTAAGTAGCACAGATAAAGGCTTTTAGAAACTACAGAGCAGTTTTAATAATTATATCACCTGAAGTAAAGCTGCAAAATTATGTCCTAATTATTTGCAATGAGTAATTATCTATAAAGTTGTAAGCTTTAAAGATTTTATGAGAGAGTAGGGGAGTTCTTTGATTTTTTTCCCCCACACACACTAAAACAATACCCCATCATTTTCTATTTTAGCAGTTTTCACAACTTAAACATTAAATTCTTATTGTTGCTTTCTGTTATATTAGCAGTGTGTGTTTTGCAATTCTAATCTTCACGTTTTTCTTTCTTTATCACCGAAGCAGGCCTTTTGAAGCCAGGGAATTTTTCATAGCAATATTGACAGTGTTCGCATTTGCATGATGACAGCCAAGGAATGGAGCAGTAATTTTTGAAATTGCAGAAGTATTTAGAACACTGATAAAAGCTGAAATATATTTTTGATGGATTGAAGTTAAGCATACATGATTTTTCCTGCTGTCAAAAGGCTCTGAATTTAGTGAATATTTGCCTGCTGTGAGAATGCAAGATTAACATCACAACCATCACCCGGGCACCCAAACCCTGCAATTTAATAGCTTTTTAGGTTCTTTCCTTTTTCTAAACAGCAATTAATCTCATTTTAGTACAATTTTCTCGTTTCTGAAGTCGCTCATTGAATCGCTGTTTTGTTCATATTTGGCTTCAGCTCCTCTGCATAGTCATTAAAGTCCCAATTAATGTCACCTTTAGCTGAAGAGTACTCATTTTTATTGAGAAAATGACAGTTGCTGCCATGAGTAGTGCAGTGTAATATACATTAATTGCCCTGTAACACTGGTAATTACGAGTTTTTCAAGCCTCTCAGTAAACTGTCATGCCTAGACAAGACTGTGCTAAAATAGATTACTCATTAGGGAGACCTGTCCTGTTTTCTGGTGGGTTCTTAGTGCTGGTTTTAAAAAAAACTTGAGTTTGAACAAATAGTTGCCAAAAGCAATTTCCTACAACAACATGTCTGTGTTCGGTTTTCCAGCCATCACTTCAGCCTGCGGTCAGCAAGCAGACAGAGTGCTATGGACTCTAGAGATGTCAAGATTTTTATTTAGGTGGATCACAAGGATAAGCTTAGCAATGTGTAATTCAGTGCTTAATATAAATGTTATTAAAGCTACCTCTTTCAGTGTTGTGTTTGTTACAGGTCTACCTGGCATTTTAGAAGAGCAATCAGCATCATCAATATTTTATGTTCCAAAACACTTTAGCACAGTGCTCCAGACTGTCCAGGCAGCTGGAATTACTAAACCTGTTCTCAGATAATTCTGTGGAGCAACATCAAGGATTATGTTGTATATTATGGGGAATAATTATCAGATCTTTCAGGAGATGTATGGCATTGCAAGATATATATTTTTTAAAACATAGAAAAAATTATGTGGAAATAATTTGCTTAATATTGTGACCACCTTGGCAAATGAGGCTTTGATGCATATGTTATTAGAAGACCCACCTGCTGATTGACTTGGGAAATAGTGGGAAGCAAGGAATGTATTTCACTGCTTTCTCTTTCTGTTGCTCTCCTATATTATGTTTGCTTTTAAGGACAAAATAGTCCCTTTTAAAGCTCATTGTGGCATTGAACTGACAAAGAAAACCTTTGTTTTATCTTTGTTATAACACCTGCTTTAGGCAATCTGCTCTTTTGTGCTCTCTCTAAATGAATTTTGTCACAGCCTTTCATATTCTTCTGTGATGATGAGCTAATGAAAGTAGATAGTACAATTTGTGCTGACCAGGTAGCAACTGCCAGCTTGCAGCTGAGAATAGTTCAAATAAATAAATAAATAAAATATAGCGTTATATCACTGATTTATCCATTACATAACATTAATAGTGAGAAACCTTGGTGTGTTTATCTGTTTGTATTGGTGTGCATTTATCGAATTGTTTATGACAAGACTAATTGGGGTAATTGTAGACACTGAAATTACCTGTCAGCTATATGTAACCACACTCCCTTTCTTTCTGACAAATGATGACAACTGAGGGACCCCGTAGCATTACTCATGATGGCTTTTCGAGTGGTAATAAGGACAATAGGGGCCCTGGCTAATTTGACATGGACAGCCTTCACAACAAGAAGCCAGCTAAATGACTTGTCAGTAGGGGAAAGAAGTCAGAAAAGTAATGGAGTCCCCCATGGCGCTCTGACAGGGAGATGAGGCAATTTCAACAGAAAGTGAAAAGGCTTCAGTTTGTCAAGTATTTAGAACAATCAGAGAACAGCTAGAGGCTGGAACCTGACAATAAATTTGTGAACCATGGTAGCAGTTTCATATAGGTCAGTTATTTCATAATGGCTGTGAAGCTTTCAGAGGTTTCTGCTTTCGTAGCATACTTCACATCAGCCAACTGGTGCTTTGTCACCTTAAATTTGTGCTTCACTTTACACAGTAGGAATAATGGTTAAGGTTACAGAGGAATGGCAGTGTAAGACAGCATGATCTGCAGACACCAATCTGTTGAAAAGTAAACAAAGATTTAGATAGCAATACTGTGATTGCATCGATTACAAGCTAGCAGTGTTAACATGTTCTTTATGATTTTGGCCTGCATCCTTTTCATGGATAAGTAAAGTACTTAATTTCTCATGGACAAAACCAATAAAACATAAGCCTCTGATCCTATCCTTTCTCCCATCTGAACAGTTAAAATTTCTTAAGGTTCATTTCCTGATGCTTGTTCTTGAATGTATTCTGGTTCTATGGTTTTGACACTGTTACTGATGATACAAAAGAATTGTGATTTTTTTGTGACAGCTCAGCAGAAGGTGATTTTCCTACGTGTTTTTTAAAATACCACAACCTTTCAGGCATCAATATCAGTTCTCTGCCCCAGTGATAGGAGGTCTTTTTATCTATGGCTTCGGGAATCTCTTGGATTGGTGTTGTTAGTTGAGGGGCTTTTCCATATCAATGGTTCTTATCTGTTTATTTTTGTTGAGATAAAAAGTCAAAGTATGATTAAAGCATTGTTTCGGTACCACACTGTGCCTCCTGATGCAGGCCCCTGAATTCTTTAAATGTGTTTATGAATTGAGGACAGATTTAGTGAGAAATATCAACATCCTTTTTGACAGGGATTGTTTCTTAGTAAATAGGGTAAATATATTAATTTTACTGTTTTTCTTAAATTCCGATTCCTTCATTTTACCAAATGTTCTGTTTTTTGAAGATTTTAAAGCTAGTGCAGAGCTTTTTGTTTTCTCTCTTGCATAAGGGTCTTAGAATAGAACCTTTCTGTGCCATATTCAAAAAGTTAAGCCTGCTTTATTGTCACATGTCCTGCTCCCCCATCCGTATCCATCACCCTTTCCTCATTCTTTCCACAGTTATGCTCTTTCTCTTTATGTAGTCTTAATCCTCTAAATCCTCCAATTCAGTAAGTATAATAATTCATTTGCTTTCTCCATATGTGCTTTCGTTTCACAGGAAACTAAGGAAGTAAGTTGACCATTAATTAAATAGACACGGGTACTCAAAAATCAGGAGAAGCATCTTCCAGATAGAAGGAAAAAAACAACAAAAGTCACTTTTTCTGGTTGATCCTCCAATACAAGATGGAGATCCATAGGTTAATGTGTTCTGTGCTTGAGTATCAAAAAGAGAATGTTTTCTTAATGGAAGGTAGTGTGGCTGTTTATTTCTTTAAAATAAAGAAACACTTTGTTTAGTTTCTTTAACCCAGCATTGTCATCTTTGGCTAATCCAAGTTGAACAGTTTACTTCCTACTCAAGTTTCCACATAAGTCTAAAACCTAGGAATGCAAGAGACAGGCATATATATGCCAAAAATGTAGATAGACTGTTATTTTGTAGGTAGTTGAGATGGAAGAAATACATGTATATAGATCCATTTATTGATAAATAATGATACATAATCTGTGAAATAGTGATACATAATCTTCATGGGTACTACAAGCATCTTTTTAATATTATCAAGTGTAAGATCTCAGCACTGATCGGAGATGATGGTGGTAATTAGAAACTGGATGCCTAGGTCTCCCTGTCAACTTTACTGTATTATCATTCCATAACAGTCAAAAAGGGTGGATGGATTATGTTTTATACAAGTCCAGATTCATATGTAATGTCTGGAGACTATGTAACTATCAGTAGAAGATGGAATGAAATAAATTAATCTGATTAAATGTGGCATATGTGAAAAGTCTGTCCAAGCTAGTCTATGTAGTATTCAACTGCCTTTCCAGCAGCTGGCAAAGCTTGGTACTCAGATACTTAGAAATAATCAATACACATACTATTGGAAACAATCAACTGCATTTAGGAACAATATTGATAACTAAAATGCCATTTGCTATTTTTATTTGGGTTTCTTATATTTAGATTGTAATTTAACTACCATCTAATTAGTTTTAACTTAGTTCAATTGGAAGTAGTAATACTGACTTACCTAATAAGTGACACATGTCATAAAGACACATACAACCTCCTTATTTCCTCTAGGTCAGTCATGCTTGAACTAATGAACTGAATTTTTGTTTCCCTACGTATTTTAAGAAAATGAATGCAATTTAATTTGTCCTTTTCTCCCTTCCTAAATCAAAACACAGATATAAGCTTTTTTTTCCCCTTAGCTGCATTCTTAACTGTTAAAATATCCTAAAGCACTTGATCACGTTGCATTTTAATTTCCAAGTCATGTGTTGTATTAGTGAAGTGCACATGTTCCTGATTTCAGCTGAAAGTTCTCAGTCTGTTTAGCAGAACACCAGGCTGGCACGAACAAGGTCCTTGCTAGGTCAAAGGCCTGAAGTTTACATCTTTCTTAAATCTGACTTTCGTAAAAACGTAGGAAGCACAGGTCAGGGCAACTAGCTGATGGCATTGCCTCTTACAGCCACTGATTAGATTAGCCCAACATTTATCAACTACGCAGAGACTAACACTTAACCTTTTACTGAACAATTTTGATGTATCCTTATTTTTTAATGAGGATGTTATTGTTCCAAAGTGTCCCTTAAAGCTTTAATGCAGATTTTTTTCCTCCCATTTAACTGACTAACAGGCTTTAAATGCTTTATAATTCAAAGTGTGGTATAATTGTGCTTTGTTTTGAGGGTAGATGTTGAGTAATTTTGCCCTGGAACAATGTTTTTTTAACTATTATTATTGTATTTGTTCAGTTCTAAGATTTTGCTTGTATGTGTTCCATTTACCTAAATACCAAGATGTAATTTATAGTTAGCTTGAATGCTAGTTGTTTTTTTAATCAAAATCATTAACTGGGAAATATTTACAATAAGATTTATTGTTAGAAAATATGCAGTAACTGACTACTGTGGGTTTACCTATTGTCTGCTAATCATATTGGACCCTAATCACCTGAGTTTTGAAAACTAATTCACATCTTTACCAGGAGACAAGTTGCCTGTGATTCCACATCTTGCAATCTGAATTCAAGGTTTTACTTCCATGTTGGAATTCGGGGCCTATAAGTGATATATTTTGTCAGTTACAAGTGTGACCATCTCACCAGAGAACTAATCTAAGCCTGAATTCACAGATTGATTGGAATAGTTGCAGCTCTTGCTGTGAGAAGACTGTGGCTTAGTTTTGTAAATCCTGAGAAGTTATTGAGTAGCTGGAACACAGGACCTATTACAAGACTTTGATTCCATGCATGCTACTTTGTGTTGCAGTCATCAAGTGCAAATAGATTTCCATAGGACCCCACATCAAGAGTATGAGTTAGGTACCAGGGACTTCATGAGCACATGGGAGTGTGTGACCACATTTCTCTACCATGTACTGAAGTGCATTGATAACCATAAGGAGGACCATCAGCAGGCTAGAATAATATCTGCTGCTTCTCCTGCTTAAAAAGAAGTATAAAAGCTACAATCTGAACAATTACTATCCCTCATTACTCCCTAAGTATGTGGAATGGGAATTTTTACAGAGGCCCAATTTCATAAAAGTTTGGTGTAGGGCATTGGTCTTTTCCATTGCTAGCAACATTATTGTCGCCTTCCTATGTTAATGTGATGTCAGTAAAGAAAGGCTCAGACCCATGAAATTAAGACTCAGACTCATGAAAACTAGAAAATGTACTGTTCGGTTTCTCTTTTGAAAAATTGAGTTTGTAAACAGGACAGAGAACACTGATGTATCCTGGAAAGAAAAAAAAAGAAGTGGGGAGGTAGGGAGAAATTCCTATTTATGTGCTCCTGATTTCTTAATAACAGCTTTGAGAAATAGCAGTATTTTCAGTCTGGTCTTCACTTGCCCTTAGTCTGTGTACTTCAGCTCCATGCCCTAGCTCTAGCCTGGGTATTTCATAGCAGCAGACCACCATATCCATATCTGTGTAAGCAAATCATTCTTGTTATGGTCCCGCTAGTAAAATCACTTATCTTAGAGCAGTATTGCAAGCAGTATCTGGGGGTGGAAAAGTAGCCTGACAGCAGTAATGGAAAAAATCAAGACACAACTTATTACCAAACATAAAGGTTTCATTAATCTGGAAAAGAAACAGCAGAAGAAAAACTTGCATTTTTTATTACCAAGTCACATGTTATCTAGTCATATGTCAAAAATTTATTTTCCTGCTTAAATTAACCCTTTGATATACCCAGATGACTTCAAAGTAGAATTATTTTGAATCAGTTGAGTTATTCAAAGCAAATAATGTTTACTAAATATATTGTTTACTAAAAATAATTACATGCTTTGTAGATGCTTAATCTTAGTGCTTATTTCAGTCTCACTGTATATTACAAAGTTAATTTGAATTTAATTTATTGTAATTGAAAGTGATAATTTTATTGTTAGCAAGTAAAATGCAAAACAGACAAAATGTTTAGGTTTAGTCACATTGTGGTTTCTGGAAAATAATGTCCTGCATTCTAAATAAATTGAAGTAGTTTGAAACTTCCCAGACCTTAGAAATTAATAATCCTGTTTTATGAAAAATGCATCCAATATGATGAAACCTGAGTGTAAAAAATATGGATGTATCCTCTAGCACAGAAAAAAATGGTGGATCTTCACTGTTGGAACTAGAACTGTCTAGTGTAGTTTCAAAACACAAATGTAATGGTAAAATGGTTAAAAAAAAAAAAAAGTAATTGGCTTCTATAAGCTAATACTGCTGAGGGTGAAAGGGCTAGAGAGGAATCCATATGAGGAGCAGCTGAGATCGCTTGGTCTGCTCAGCCTGGACAGGAGGAGACTGAGGGGAGACCTCAGTGCAGTTACAGCTTCCTTGTGAGCGGAAGAGGAGGGGCAGGCACTGGTCTCTGCTCTGTCCGGGCAGTGACAGAACCCGAGCGAATCTGAGGCTGTGTCAGGGGAGGTTTAGGTTGGATATCAGGAAAAGATTCTTCACCCAGACGGTGTTTGAGCACTGGAACAGGCTGCCCACAGAAGGGGTCACAGCAGCATCCTGACGGAGCTCAAGAAGCATTCGGACACTGCTCTCAGGGACATGGTCTGGTCATTGTTAAAATGTATATGATACAGAAGATACTAAACAATCTTAGACTATCCTCCTTAAAGCAACAAAAGTATTGTCTTCTAAATTAAGCACTTTTTGTGATCATGCACTATCAGTAGAAGAGAAAGAAGTGCAGTCTGCAGTACGTCTTGTTGGATTTGTCCTAATGTATCCGAGAGCAAGTGGTCTGAATATGAGCAAATACATTGGTTTTCTCAAGGTGCATCAGTGGATAAACATCTGGGACAAAGTTCTTTAAACTTAAAGAGAGTTGTAGCACACAAAAAATGTTTCAAATCATTGATTGAATCAGACTATCAAATTAAAAATTTTGGCCAGGAGAGTAATAAACTCCTAAATTTCCAGTTTTCAAAATGGATTAGTGAGAGCACAAAACTATTTTGCAATGAACTTCAGTCACTGTGCAAAAGTGAAGAGTGGTTGATTTTTTGCCAAGTTATAAATATATTACAAAAATACCCATTTTAACAGTGCTTTCTGTATGTTTTCCCTAAAAGTCAGTAATTCAGAAAATGTACAACTTTCTACACCATTCAATGTCTTACCAAAGTCAGTTTATTCTGTAATAAAAGTTATACTACAATATTCATATTAATTCTGCACATATGGAATCAACTGCTGTATTGAAAATAACTTATGATCTTTTCAGTTTACAAAACAAATAAAAAAGTAGCCCAGAACAAATATTCACATTTATTTTATATATTGTATTGAATTCCTAATGAAACTAATTCTAAAAAGAAAGTATTTGCCCTCATGGAATTCAGGTAAATCTCATGAAACTATAATGAAAAGAATTCACACATTGCTTTGAAAAGGGAAAATTACTCCTATTTATCATACGCTTTTCTTTAATCAATTTACTAAATTTACACCTTAAATTTAGTGGAAGCAATGTGCAGGAGTGGAAAAACAAACTGTATTTCTTTTAACACTGATTGTTCACAAGGTGAAATGTTTGGATTAGAAAGCAGGGATGGTGCACAGATTTGGTTGTAGTATTACTCAAGTCTCACTGTGTTTGCCTTGTCATGAGGAAAATCAAAATTTAGCCAAGATTGCTTTAGTAAAGAGAATCCCATCATAAGCATACCCTCTTCCACCTACATATACATTTATTCATATGTAAGCATGCCTATAACTGTTCCTGTTTTTTATGTTACTACAGCAATATATAAATCATCAGGTTAGTGCTACTCTGACTTTATTTCCTGGGAATCTTTTCGTTTATAATTTATAAACAACTTTTAAGGTAAAAGATAGAATAGAGAACTGGAAAATAAGTATTGAGTTGAAGTTCTCTATCTGAAAATGTTTCATTTCTTATGAAGCTTATCTCACATTTGGCAGTGTTGTGGGGTGTGCTGTTTAATGATTTGTCATTTTTCCACATTTTTTATTTGGGTTGTTTTAATATATAGATCAGTCTTGCATTTTTTGAAGTCTTAAAGTGCATAGCATTGTTCACGGAGCTCAAACTTGCTACTAATTTTTTGGTGTCTTTTAACATATCCTGTCAGCTGAGCCATTAAAGCTCTGCCATTAAAGCAGAACTCTCAGAAGATATATGCATGCTTGAGCGTATTAACAAAGATAAGCAAGTACTAAAAATCAGAAAAGCTTCATCAGACTGTGGTAGAGATAAGTTCATTTCTGCCAAAACATTCCTTTTGGTTACGTTTGGATATCTGAATGACCTTTTGTTTTGATTTCTTACAGTACCTTTCTTTCCTTTATTTAAAAATAATCTTTGTCACTCCAGAAAATTTGTTGAGGAATTTTTTTGTTGGCTGTTGGGGGCAGTTTTGGACAGAGAACAAAGTTTTCCTAAGTTTCAACATTTCTGCTATAAAAGTCAAAGTGAAATGTCTGCTTCAGTCCAGCTGAGAATATATCAATTATTTGGGTGAACTTGAAATGTTTTCTTTCCTGTGATTTTTAATAAAGCAACAATTGCAGTCCTACAATGCTCTGTATTTAATGTGGATAGCTGTTGTGGCTCTGGAGAATCATATCCCTTTCTTCACTCTTTTTTAGTACTTCAGTGGAGTTAAAGGAGTCTAACCACATACCAGCATGTTTAAAAAAGGGGGAAGGGGGATCAGGGGGAATGCTATTTAATGCTGAAATGTTTCAGCAAACTAAACTGGAAAATTTATTTTAAAATGTCTTTATTTTGGTCAAAAATGACTACATTTTAATGTTGCTAAATGAAAACATGTTTGAGCTCTTTTGTTTGGGTTAACATCTGCATTAAAACACTTCATTTTGAGCCTGGTGTCAAATTGAATGTTATGAGGTGAGTTTACCCAGATTTTGCTCAGCCAAGTAGTGAGTGGTACGGTTGATTTCTTCATTGCTGCTCTGGTGTCTGTACAGTAGGAAGTAACAACTGGAAAAGTAACTCCCTGGGACCAAGCTGAGTTTTGAGAACATTACAACAAGGTTTTGTTAGAAGCACTGTTTACTAAAGATCCACCTCAGTTCACCAAGTCACTGACAACAGTAACTATAAAGAGGCATCTAGTATCATCCCTAACTTCTTAGTCAGAAAGACCAATAATCCTTAGATGTGATTAGCAGCTGATAATTTCAAAGTTTTTTTAGCTTTGAAAGCAACCTTTTTCTGTCAAATTTATGGAAGTACAAAGAAGCATTCATTACCTACTGTTAAATCTGATTCTGACAAGTCATGTGTCACAAATATAATTAATGATCAACTATTATTTAGTAATTTATATAATTTTGTTTGCGTCTCATTCTATTTCTTGCATTGATGTCAAATTGTGATATAAAAGACAAATGGAGCTGCTGATCAATGACTAAAATACATGCTGATATAATCAAAATGGCATAAAAACAGAGGATCCATTAAGTATGGATCATAGCATAGGCCAGAAATTAAAATAAACAACTGTGAGATACTGTAGTGAGAGATTTCAGTACATCTGTTTACCTTCCGTTCATGTAAGTGAATCATGAATGCGATGGAATGCTTCAAAATAGGAGGAAAAATCTGAACTATTAAACAATATGATATATTGAGAAAAGAGAACTTTTTGTTCATTAATGTTTCCTCTTCATTTTGTACTATTGCTATAATTTCCATGTCATCATGCGGGCCACTTTGTTTTTTCGTATTGCATCCTGTGAAGTGTCAGTTGACTGTCTTTGTCTTAATGGGCAGAGCATTATTTATGAAGTAAATTTTCTTCAATTGTATTTGGGAGGTCCTCATCATACAGTCCAATGCCTGCAACTCCTGACTGAATGGTCAATATTTCTTCATTTGTGTTTTAGTGAGGTAATCAAAACCATTTTGCCCCCCACATGTTGGGAAAAAACACCACATACTATAAACAGTTCTGTGTAATATATATGTATGTATTCACAACATCCTTAATGTTTACTTACTTTTTAAAGATACAATCTATTTTAATGGTTTTATATTAAACCTACAAAGACAGAATTATTGGCCTATCGTTAATACAGTCCATGAATTATATCTAGGCACAAAGTGATAAGTAAAGATGTTCATTCTGATATCTGAAATTCCTTGTAGCTGTGGTTTGTCAGACCTTTAACAATACCCTAATGACAGAGGCCAGGAGGCTGTGGTTTAATATGGACCTAATGCACATGGCACTGCTTACATTAGTATTATTTCTTTCAATTGTTTTAGTGTGTTGTAGTGAAATTGTGTTTTAAAATCAGGCAAACTATTGATGCTTTTATTGAATGGCATAATTTACTAAAGAAATATTTTAGTCTGTTGACATTTCATCATCAAAAAACAGTAAACATTATACACATTTCCCATAAGACCATTCTTGAGAGCCAAATATTTACCCCTCAGATACTCTAAAGGTAGAATTGATGGGTGAGAGGCTGGACATGACCCAGCCATGGGCACTCCCAGCCCAGAGAGCCAAACGTGTCCTGGGCTGCATGCAAAGCAGCGGGGGCAGCAGGGCCAGGGAGGGGATTCTGCCCCTCTGCTCTGCTCTGCTGAGAGCCACCTGCAGGGCTGCATCAGCTCTGGGGGGCCAGCACAGGAAGGACATGGAGCTGCTGGAGTGAGTCCTGAGGAGAGCCACCGGGTGATCAAAGGGATGGAGAGCCTCTCCTCTGAGGAAAAGCTAAGAGAACTGGGGTTGTTCAGCCTGGAAAAGAGAAGTCAGGGTGACCTATTTGCAGCTGTCCAATACCTAAAAGGAGCCTACAAGAAAGATGGAGAGGGACTTCTTACAAGTGAATAAAATGACAGGACAAGAGAGAATGGTTTCAAATTGAGAGTAGGTTTATCTTAGGTTCTTTGCTGGGAGGGTAGTGAGGCACTGGAACAGGTTGCCCAGTGAAGTTATGGATGCCCATGCCTGGAAGTGTTCAAGGCCAGGCTGCATAGGGCTTGGAGCAACCTAATCTAGTGGAAGGTGTCACTGCCCATAGCAGGGAGTTGGAACTGAATGACCTTTGAGGTCCCTTCCAATCTAGACCATTGTACAATTCCATAATTGTAATAACTACTCTGTGGGCAACACAACAAAAAGATGTGTTTAAAGATGACCTTGTTAACATAGAATGGTAAGTCAGAAATATACCAAAACAAGTTTGGTCTCTACTTTGAAGTACTATTCTTAAAATTGGCATTCAATTTTACAATTAATCAATTGTTTTCATTTTAGTAATGAAAAAACTTTGAACTATCAAGCATGTCTTCCTGACAATCTCCTAAAATTATTTGTTAGGATCTAGTGAATATAGAAGTGGTTAAAGTACATAAAATTTAAAACTGCATAGACCATTTCACTGTGTTAGTCCAACATAAGAATTACTGCTTTTTTTCAGATTCATCTGGAAATCCTGAAATTAACAAAGAGAAAGGATTTTCAGAGCCATTTTAATGTTAAAGATATTTATTGTAAATTGAGAGCTTCATATTTAAACTCACCTTTCTGATAGTACACTTAAATTGTTGAGTTTGTTTCTCTTGTTTTGGAAAAATCTTTAAAATACATACTATTTCACTAAGCTCTGGATACAAAATCAGGAAAAGTGGTTGCTTGCTCCTTACATAACTTCTCTTAGATCATTTATATTTCTGAAACTGCATAAACATCTAAGTGCCATCATTTAGTATCTATTGGATTATCATCAGCCTTTGTTGCAAGTTTGTTGGCAAGTGCCAAGTAATACTGGGTGAGGATAATGGTTTAGCTCTGCTTTTCTAACAGAGTGTATTGGCAAACTTTATTTCAGTTATTGTCCAGTTGTTTCACACCACACTTCTGGTTCACTATATATGAAAGTAGTTAGAGATGGTTCTTTCTTCGCGCTTTGAGTCTGATATCTGACACTTTATAGCTCATCCTTAAATATTTTTCTTCTGTAAGTGACTGCACAGATAAAACAAAGGAATTGAGTGTACACTTCTTCTAGAATAGCTTCTCTCTTTTTTCTCATTCAGTTGGTAGGTAACTGTAAAGAAAATTACCACTGTATGTATCTCTGTAATTCAGTTTTAGACATGCTGAAGCATAAATTCACTCACTATGCAAACACACAGTTAAGAACGGTAATAAAGTGTGTGCATAAAATGGGGTTTGTGCCATCACATTTGATTCAGTTGCTATTGATATGTTCAGTTTTACTGTTAAATTTAGTTCTATTTGTAAGCAAAAATGTTCAGCCCTGCTCAGCTATTTTTAAAGCAGACAAGCTTGTTGGGGGTAGCAGAGATTCCATTATACTCTACCTGTCACACTTTGCCTCGGCCAGGAAGTTGGTTTATGGTCACAACCTCTCCATTGAGAATTTTGTGCCTTCACTTACCACTAGATTTGCTGTGTGCTTTATGAACTGCAGTGTTCACAATGAGTCCACTTCTCCAGGTGGGACAGACATAATCAGACATTCACCTGGTCCCAGGAACCTTTTATGACCTATATACACTTTACAACCAGGACCTTAAGAAGAATTCATTAATTATTTTTTTTAAAAAAAGGGGAGGAACAGGATGTATGAAGTGTGTGATTGGCATGGGTATTGCTTAAAGATTTATATTTTTTTCCCCTGAAAACTAGGACAGGGAACTAGTGATGAAGCTATTACAGATCTCTGCGGTTTGGTGGTGGTCTCATTTCTTTCAGCATACTTTGGTTGTTCTCTTTTCTCTAGGCTTGAGGATTAAGCAGGAGTAATCTGGATAACACTGAACCAGAAGAGCTTGAAGTAGTGGTATATGTTATAAAAACAAGAAGTGAAATTAGAAAAGTTGCAAATCTTCTTCAATTTTCAGAAAAGTTTGCCTGTCTTTATGTGTAGAGAACCTTTGCAATTTGAATATCTTAACTTGAATAAAAATCAGACAAGCCACTATTATTTACGAAAAGTAAATTCTTAAGCTATGTCTGTGGACAAATCAGCATGGTTCAAATCCATATTGTTCATTTCAAAAGATTTCCTTTCATCTTTTCAAAGTCTTCCTACATTCTGGATGACTTTCTGGTATCTTGTTTTATAAATATATGTGGTATTATACAGACATTTGTCGTTTTTCATCAGGCAGACAAAACACATTTGAATCTGTTTAATTTTGTTAGTGGTGATATAATCCCAGATTGCTTGAGAGAGCATTTTGTATCACTAGTTTTATGTACTACAATTCAGAAAAGTGTAAGGTTTTGTCATTGTGTCTAATCCCCAGCTGTGATAAACACCGTATCTTATAACATATTTGTTAAACATTTCAAGTGGAAATTTAAAATAATTTAAAGGTCCTATTGCACTAACTGGAAGTTTTTTCTAGACCCAGTGTATAAGTCTCCTTGATCTGTTGGTGAAGGACAATACCTTGTCCTCAGCCTTTACTCTCCCTAGGCTGGAAACACCAAACTCATTTAGTCTTTCCTATGAACAGCTGTTCTTTTTCCTGGGCAGTGCAGTAGCCTTGCTCCATATCTGGCTATTACGTGTCTTTCTGAATGACCTGTCCACAGTTTACAGATGAGGACTAAGCAAGTCTTCAGGAAAATACAGTGTTTCTAGATTTGTACTAAAAGTCTCTCTCACTACACTTCATATGATTACTTTAGCTGCATTG
This sequence comes from Taeniopygia guttata, assembly GCF_048771995.1. Lineage (NCBI taxonomy): Eukaryota > Metazoa > Chordata > Aves > Passeriformes > Estrildidae > Taeniopygia > Taeniopygia guttata. The sequence goes on along the minus strand of NC_133030.1, from coordinate 35,049,230 downwards.
CTTTGTGTCCCTTTACTGATCAAATGTTACATGGATTGATTGCTTCTTCCTCTGAGAAAGCAAAGGAAAATATAATTTTTCTGTTGCAATCTTTATGTGTAGGTTTGAACCAAACTGTAGCAATATTTTGAGCATGTTCCTGTTAAGTTGCAGATCATGTACAAAAATCAGATTAGTTACCTGCAGTAAAAAAAAAGTGGGTAACAAGCAATTACTAAAAAACATTTGGTTAATTTCTGAATCTTTACTATTTAAGACAACAAATGTTGTTAGACTGGCCATGGCTTCCAGACAGTGATATCAAAAGTTTAAAACTTTACTATTGCTGTAACCACACCTGCTTTTTTATTAGACTATTTTTAATTTAGATTTATTAGATTTTTTTTTAATTAAACCTGGGGAAGAACAACCCCATGTACCAGTACAGGCTGGGGGCTGACCTGCTGGAAATCAGCTCTCCAGAGAAGCACCTGGGGGACCTGGGGATCAGAAGCTGGCCATGATCCTTGTGGCCAGGAGGGCCCATGGGATCCTGAGCTGCATTAGGAAGAGCACGGCCAGCAGGGCAGGGGAGGGGATCCTGCCCCTCTGCTCAGCCCTGGTGAGCCTCACCTGCAGTGCTGTGTCCAGTTCTGGGCTCCTCAGGATGAGAGAGACAGGGAGCTCCTGGAGCAGGTCCAGTGAAGGACTCGGAAGATGATGAGGGGAGGAGGAGCATCCCTCTTACAAGGAAAGGCTGAGGGTGCTGGGCCTGTTCAGCCTCAGGAAGAGATGATGAGAGGGGACCTCATCAATGTCTATCAGTATCTGAAGGGAGGCTGTCAGAGGATGGATCCAGGCTCTTCTTGCAGGTACCAAGCAACAGGACAAGACACAATGGGCAGAAACTGAGTCACAGAAAGTTCCACCTGAACATAAGGAAGAACTTATTAACTGTGTAAATGACCAAGCACTGAAACAGATTGTCCAGAGAGGCTGTGAAGTCTCTCTCACTTGAGATAGTCAAGAACTGCCTGGACACAAACCTGTGCCACGTGCTCTAGGATGACCCTGCTTGAGCAGGGAGGTTGGACCAGGTGACCCACTTTGGTCACTTCCAATCTGACCCATTCTGTGGTGCTGTGATTTTTTTTTTAAATTATGTATTTACACAGTAGCAATCTAAATATAGTATCTGGTTTGGGTTTGTTTCATTTTTTAAAAAGTGGAATGCAATTTGGATTCTTTTAACATAAATCTTGCAACTCTTGCAATATATAAGTAATGTATTCTAAAATTGCACTATTGTCCCTAAATGCCCACAGGGAAAAAAATCTATCAGGTTTTATTCATAGTTTTTTAAAATTGTAGGACAGGTTTCTGTGCAAAGTAAACCAAAATGAAAGCATTAATATTATTTTACCCACAGTGATGACATGTTACTGCCTATATTACCTCACAGCATGTCACAAGACATCATTACATGCTACTGAGTTTTATTTCATTTATTCCAGAATCTCATCAAGGCACTTCAGTTTAAGTATATCAAAAATTTAAAAATCACTCAGTACCACAAAGCTCTTTAAAGTCAGATTTCCATAAATTTGCACAGTACTAAACAGTGGTGGTGTTAAGCAAATGAGAGCAAATAAGTACATTAAAGTGGAAACATTACTTAAGCTAAGAGAAGCTGTTCTGTACAATTTATATCATTTTCTATGTGGTCTGACTTAATATTTTTTTTAATTAAAGAATGGTTCAAAAATGTTTCAAAAGTGCCTGTAGGTAATCAAGAAATTATAAATTAATTTTTAATTCTTTTTTTTGCTGGTTCAGCTGGAATTATAGTTCTCTTAATCTCCTGAATTTACCATTTTTCTGCTGTTGCCATAGTGAAATCAGGTAGAACAGGCAAAGCTGTACTTCTTCTTCTCTTTGAACTTAACTAAAAATAATGCTTAATCTATTGGTATGGCATTAGAAATAGCTTTTAAAAATGTTAATGTGGATTTAGCAACTGTGGAAACAGAGATAGTCTGACCTCAAACTGGAAGTTCTATTGGCCCTCAGGAAAAATGCAATACCTGTGCAAGTTTTCCTTTAGCAGTTCATCCTAGTACTTTAGGCCTAGGAAGGCTTGAGGGAAAAAAATTATATAAACCTGTATCAATTTATTCATCTTGATGTCATGTACTTCTGAGCAGGGAAGGACTTCAGGGCAGCTGGTTTTTGTGACTGGGCAGCTTGTTTTTGTGACCAGGGCAAAATGTACCATACTATTTCAAGTGATAAACAATTTGTATCACTTAACCTGATGGAAATAACTTTGTCACTGGGTAATGCTGCATGACAAAGACTTAGTACTGAAAAGCTCCAAATACCATTGAGAATTCATATCATTCTTCAGCAGGAGAGTGCCAGACTTCCTGGGTGTATTTGTATTGGTGGGTAGTAATATGTAATGTCTACCTGAGGCAGACTAATCTGCTGTGCACAAACCTAAAAAGTTGCCTCCAGTGTAGGAATACTGATTTGTAAAAATGTGATACCGCAAAGATACAGAAAGACAATTTGAAATCTGTGGCAAAAGTCAGTAGATACAGAGAGATCCTAGAAGTTGAAGTAGTTGAAATAGTGTGAATGTTCTTGCTTTCCTCTTATTTATTGACTCTATTTTCCTCTTTTTGGTGTGTGTTTTTGGGGTTTGTTGGGGGTTTTTATGCCTTCCAGTTAATAATTGTCTAGCCTGAATAGACAGGAAGACCCCCACCTCTTTTGCAAGAGGGCTATAAACTGAGGGGACTGACAAGAATCTTTTTATTGTCTATATTGGTCTTCCATTACTCAGTTCAAGTTGAAGGTGTCTTCAACATGTTCAGTAATCTGTACTGAGGTCGGAGCAGATGGAAACCTTATGTCAGCACCTCTCCTTAAGCTGCATTATAGCTGTTCCTGACAAGTGGATTTCTGAGAGACAGCTTTCTTGAGAGGTTCCTGTGGAATTCAGGAACCATTTTAAACTGCTGTCCTTCCTTATGTTTAGAATGCATGGTGGTTTTTGATATTGCAATCACAAATATAAGGACAAGACTGGAAAATAAGCGCTTTAAGAAACAAAAAAACCTTGCAATTTTTGGCTAACAAGGGACAGGGAGGGACAGCTGGTCAGAACAGATACTAATCTTATCACTTGATATACTTACTCTGAGCTTTTATCCAATGTAAGAACCAAAAAACAAAGTGGCTGTGCTCTGGTGGAAGTTAGCCAAGTCTCAGAAAGGCTGGTAGAACTCACTATTCATGATGTTTCAACTTGCTTAGCCAAACTTAATTTCTCTTTGAAGGGAAAAGTGGCATTTATTTTTCTTCTTGTTGTTTTATTTTCTGTAGTTTTGCTTTTGTCTTAAAGGGAACAAAATTGAACGGGACTATGAGCTCAATAGGTCACACTTCTTCTGTTTTGTTTAAAATGAGACAGCTAGTGCTGTCTTTCATGCCCTTAGATGTCTGCCAACCAACAATGTTCATTTATCTAGCAATCTAACAATTGCATAGCAAAGAAAGGAAATTAAAGAAAAAGAAAGGAAAAGGGAAAGGGGGGGAAAAAAGGAAAGGGGGGGGAAGGCAAGGCAAGGGAAGGGAAGGGACACAAGAATATGTAGTCCAGCTGTCTTCTACTGTTTTCAACATGTATTTATATGAAGGAAAATGTCAATACTATGTGATTTTATAGTGTTGCAGACTTCTGCCTCAGTTCTCATCACGCATGGATTGTAATATGTCACTGGCTAACTCAACTAATCCGCATTTGCTTTTAGAACTTCACAAGTGATAGCATTTTCCTCTGCTTCTTCCTCTCCCTCCTTCTGGGCTCATTTACATTGCCATGTATAATTTTATGTCTTCCTTTTGAATGTAATTTTGTACCTTGATTGTGAGCCCAGAAAAATTCAGTACATAGTAAGCAAAGAAAGCTGAAACACATTTGGGTTTAGTATTGATATATACTGAGAAGGAATAAATAACTTGTAAATAAATCTAAACAGCATGAATTTTTCAGAAGGTGCATGCAGTAGAGCTCTCTGTGTAGGTGTATAAATAGTTAAGAAGAGAGAAGGCAGAAAAGGGAAGTAGATTTCTTTGCTTATCCTCAGTTATGCACTTACTTGACATAATAACGAATGTAACACTTACTACAGATTGCCTTGGTGGTCTCTTAGAGTCTCTGAAACAGTGTCCAACTTGCACCATGTGAAAATATCTCTTCTGGGAGACCGGATATTTTGCAGGTGATATGTAAGATTTGTGTATGTCAGGATGCAGTCCTTTCTGAATAACAATTAAATCCCAAATTATTTTCAAATACGAAGTGGGGCAGGACCAGTTTGGATTGAACAGACACTAGATATATGAATCAACTGAGAGACAAGCTGAGGAGCCTCAGGCATTAAAAATAAGTGCGTGCCAGGCACAGTTAAATTTTGCCAGTGGATTCCAAAGGCAGTGAGCATATTCAAGGTCAGAGATGTCTGCCTTCCTTTTGGGTGGGCATCAGGTGCCACAGTAATGGGCAGCAGACATATCACTTCCTTTTTCATCTATTCTCTGCTTAATACAGGTAGGTGACTTACATTTTGAGAGACAGTAAGTTTAAGTACAGCATCACACATAAATGCATCTGCCTGTCAATTATGGGCAATAGTGTGGTAGTTGTTGCTGCTAAGCAGCATTGTGTGGAGAAACTCAGTATGATTTACTATCTGGTCTTCTGATTCTCTGATCTGGGAAGTTGGAAGCACAGATGAGCTGTCCTCCATTTGTTAATTCATCTGTTACATTGTTTGTTTTATTGCATATTTGTGTATAAGGATTTGAAGATACAGAATTGTCTAATAATTCATTCAAAATGTCTTCAGATAGCTTTAATGCTGGCCTCAAGATTTATGCTCAGTAAATACTAAGCATACAGGTTTATAGTGCCTTTATTTATCAACATTTCTGCCATCAAAATTTGCTGAGCAACTTTTCTGATTAGTTTGGTTCTGTTTTACAATAATTATTAAACAAAAATCTAATGCTGTAAGAGCAGTTCTGCCTCCTTTTTTAAATGCACTTTTGGCCTGTCCTGTCTTTCTGGTGAGCACTGATGGCTCACAGAAAGAAAGGATTGCTGAAAGTAAGAGGCACTCACAGATTATTCAGATATCATCTTGCACTGGCCTTAGGATGGCCTGTTACTTTCAGCCATAAAAGTAAACAACTGTTAATCACCTAGTGGCAACATGAGTTGACCGGCACTTGTGGCTGCCTGGACTTCAGTCTAACAGTACTCAAAGGCTTTTCTCGTGTTTTCTGTCACCCAGGATAAGAGGCAGTTTGCAGCCAAGCATTCCTTTGGGAAGGCTGCTGTGAGTTTAACACAATGTTTGAAATAACCTCAGTAACTCCTCTCAACACTGATCCGCAGCTTCAAATGTGCAGAATCAAACAATAGCAGCCTTGCATCGACAGTCTCTGGAGAGCGAACTAATGGCATAGTGTTTTCTAAGGGAAACTGAGTAAGCAAGTACCTCAAGAAGCAACATTCCTTGCCTGGATTTAATCAGAATGTGATGCTTTCAGCAACAATATGTGGATTAGTTCTGCAGTGCAAGCAACCATATTTGTTCCCTTCTTATTCAAAGAGTACCGCCATTCTTTCAATGGCAAATATAAGTAACACAACTTAAAATAGAAGCAACGCTGCTTTAGTGAACTTGTCCTCAAATTGCATGTTGTAGGATTGGAAGGGTGTTGCTGTTTGAACATTAATGGACTTGCAAAACAATGGACAGTAAAACATTGTGCTAACCCTGAGTTAGGAAAGACAAATACATAGATACCACATCTAATACAGAATAGAATGTTAGACTTTCTCCCCCAGAATGGAAATTTTGAAGCTTCTGAAGAAGATGTAGAAAGTTTTCTTGTATTCTGCCTTTCAGATTTTAGGCGTTTGTAGTTGAGCACTTCTTTTGCTTAGTTATGTCCCTCATCCAGGATTCTTGAAGTCACTTTGATCTGTATTGAAATAGTTAACTAATGTAAAATCCTTGTATTTCCCAGAATATTGCATTTATCTCCAAGTTATCAAAGAACATACCTGGAACACTGTTTATTATCTCTTTTAGCCAGATACTGGAACTATATTCCCAAGTAGCCAAAATGCATTGTTTTCTGAGATGCATACCCAAGTGATCCCCACTAGAGCCAGAAAAAGCCACCAGTGTGTACTCAGAGCCCAGAAGGCCAAGTACATTGCGGGCTACATTAAAGGGTGGTCAGGCAGTGGAACAGGTTGCCAATAGATATTTGGATTGCCCATCCCTGAGAGTGTTCATGGTCAGGTTAGATGGGGCCCTGAGCAGCCTGGTCTCAGTTATTGGCACCCCTGTCTACAGCAGGGTCTTGGAACTAGATGACCTTTAAGGTCTCTTCCAACCCAAACCTTTCTATGATTCTCTGGAAAAAACTGTGGCCATTATTTCCATGAAACAATCCAGCAGTATAAGAGTTAAAAATCTCTTTTCTAAAATGTTGATGTGAGTATGATGTTATTTTTCAGTACATCACCCCAGTCCTGCAGTGCAGACATAGGGTCACCTTGTAGAGTGTCTTTAGAGTATAAAACTTTACAATCTGATGTGCAAAGAAAGCATCTACCTGATTTTTGAATATGCTGAGACTGAAAAAAGACCATATTGTTCCTTAAGTACACACAACCACTTGAGAGTTAAGCATCTGGAATACTGCTAATAAACAAAACAAAAAAAAAAACAAAACAAAAAAAAAAAAAAAACAAAAAACAAAAAAAAGAGTATTTTAGTAACTGTTAGAACATGAACCAACAGAAACAGAAATTTGAAGTTCACTCAAGGCTCTCTCCTCTTAATGACAAGCTGCCTTGAAGCCAGTATGTGTTTTCTTTCTCACTCACTGCATCAGTCTTCACTTAGAAAGCCTTGATCCTTGTAAATCACTGTAGCCTTAATGTTATTTAATCATCGTTTTTAAAAGTTAATTTCCATGAGAACTGTATTTTTAAAAAAAGCCTAACTTGTCACTGAGGATTATAAAAATCCTTTATTTGCCTGGAGAACAGTACTCAGATCTGAATGAAGAAGTGTAAGTGAAGAATGTGTTTCGACAGTTTGTTTATTAAAAATGTATTATGCAGCTAAAAGTTATATTGTATTTATAATATTTTAATGACAGTGACTTGTACAGTTTCTAGTGCGGTCTATTAGTGTGCATTTAAAACTGTGCTATGGAAAATTCTAAAATATTTTAAATGCCCCCTTATGTCCACATAAATATCACTTGATGTGTTTTTATTTTTCAAAATGCCACAAGCAACTAAATCATATTATAAGCTTGATTAAATGCTGCTATTTTATTGAAGCTTTAACAGTGTCATTGCAGAGGTAAAAAAAATAACTAGTGTAAAAAAAGTTCATTAAGATTTAATCACATCTGAGTGAGATGTAACTGTAGAGAGGCCTGATATTAGTTTCCATCCACCTTTTCTTCACCTGACAATTCTAACTTCAACATCAACTGCATATAATATCAGTTTCTGGCATTCATGGAAATTCCTACCTTTCTCAGCCCAAAGAAATTCCCCCTTTTGAGTCAAAACCTCCTCATTAAATGGGAGTCTCACAAAGTATTAGTAGACTTTGACTTTTTCCTTGTCTTCAGTAAAAATAAGACTTCCCCCAACTACTCTGGTAACATCAAAGCTTAAAGCAGATTAGGTTTTACTTGCTTAATTTTACCTTAAGCAGCATGAACTGAGTGCCTGGATCCTTGAGACATGTTATGTTGCCAGCATCTGTGTGTGAGGCATGTAGTACTTGTTCATGCCATGGACAAGTTTCCTGTTATCTTTACAAGTATGTGATCAGAACTTTTTAAAGTTTCTTGAGCTACATCTGTAAGCAATTTTTTTTTCCACTTGCTACTGTAGGAAGTCAGTGTTAAGTAGCTTAAGGGAGTTGGGCACAAAAATATTGCAGCCTTATAGATTACAGGTTAAAGATCAGATTTTGAAAGCAAAAATTATCATTGATTTGCTAAGTACAAATTATCATTGATTTGCTAAGCAAAAATTATCACTCGATTTGCTAAGTACTAGATTTTTTACTCCTTTCAACCAGATTTGGTGAAGTCAAACTAATAAGGTGCTGTGTGTGTGTCACTGGATCACGAAATTGTGTGGAGGATTGGAAAACTTGACAGGAATGATAAAACTCCACCACCCACCATTATCTTCAAATTGCATTCAGAGTTTTTAAAATGCACTGTCTTAATGCACAAGTACCCGTATTTGATTTTAAAACTCTGTGTAAATGATCGGTATAAAAAAGTGCCTTGTTACAAACAATTCTGAATTAGGACTGCAGTAGCTATTTAAGTGGGAAGTTTCTTCCTAATCGAAGTACATTTCTGAACAGTGGCTCTTAAATGTTTGCCAAGATATATAATGCTGTGTCATCAGCAGCAGTAAACTGGTCTAGACATAAGGAAGTTGGCTGACTTATGCCAACTGACCTTATTTGAAAATGTGGTCTGTAGTTGTTGCCTACTAGCCTAGCTCTGCCAATTTTTAAATTTCTTTCTCTGACACAAATGAGACTTCTGCAAGTACACTAAATTAAAGCTGAGTATCCCTAAACAGTAAACTTATTATGTATTACTATGGGGGGGTTATTTATTTTATTTTCAAGTTTTAGTACTACATGTAAAGCCTGTTTACTCACAACTGTGATTCTGAAGAACGATGTTAAATTGACTTAGAATGTAATAATTTATTTGTGAACTTTTGTAATTCCCCTTTCCCAGAAAATAAGTAGTGCTGTGCAAATGGTAATGCTCTGGTTTGCTTCATATTTAAAAAGAAAAACAAGGGGAGAAAGCCAGCTTTTTTAGCTGGCATTGAAAAGGGAGGGACTAGAATGCAGTCCTTAAAAGACACATTCAGGTGTGACCTTCATAATTAAAAATTACCAACCAGGTAATTTTATATAATTTTAATGTTATATTTTTATAACATTAATATTTGGCTGAGTCCATTTGATAAAATATTTGTTTAAATACATGCATATTAGAAACAATAATTCATATGCCAGCATTTTCGTATGAGAGTCTTCTGGAATTCAAATTATTTACATTATACTGAGATACATGTAGAACATCTATAACAAATAGACTAATAATAAATTCAATTAACAGATATATAAAAACGATTCCAAGTTCTTTTACATTTCTGTTCAGTATCAAGCAGTGTGTTGAAAATGCATTTTTCATACATGCATTTTTCATAAAACCACATGCAAGGATTTGTGATCATGAAAAAATCACCTCACAACAGCCACATGTCTAGGCAAATCCTTAGAAGCTGGTATGGACCTCACACAGACATTCCAGAAGAAAAGACATTGCTAGAAAGTTTCTCTTGAAGTGAAGGAGAATATGTGTGAGCCTACTAGGCCACTTTGATAAATAAATAAAAGTCTTTTTTCTGTTTTAGCACAAAACTGGTTCAACTGGAGGGCAAGCTAAACCCTAATTCATATTTTACTTAGTTGTTTTCTTTCCCTTTCTTTTTTTCGCTTTTTTTTTTTAAGTCGTCCCTTAGTTTGTTGTTGTTGCTAAAGTTTTTTCTTAAGACAAAGAACCATTTGGCTTTGGGTTATCTGAATTTTGCCTTCTGGCTTTACAGTATATATCTGTGAAACTCCTTTTGAAGACAAAACTCAGTGTCTCAGGATTATCAGTGTACTACTTTAGCTATGGTTTTCTTTCAAAATTTATGTGATTAAACCAATACAGAGTTCCTCTGAACAATCTGAAATTAGTGCAAAGCTGACTTAGAGCAAGTAGCATTGTCAGATACAAGTTTTACCTAAAGAACTTGTTGAGACTGCAACTATATTTAACTACATTCAAACTGTATTTTCTATCTCAAATGGTTCAGTTGATTCTTTGAAAGAATGTGCTGCTTTTAGTACTTAGACTAAATTTAGTCATCTATATCAAGCCTAAGTTAGGCTTGATATAGATAACTAAATTTAAAAAAAAAAAAAAAAAAAAAGGCTAATTTAGGCTTGATATAGGCCTAAAGGAATCCACAAGCGTTTTTAATGCTGCTCTCCTCTTGCCATGTCTTGGGGCCAGAAGCCTGTGTGCCTCGCTTTTGGCACTGCTGGTACTTAAACCCCAAGTGTAGCTGAGTTGGCTTTGGCAGCCTTGTGTCAGTCACAGCTTCTGATGTCAGAACTGGACATTGACTGAACTGGGATTTATATAATGGTAGCTACCTATCTATTGGTTGATTTTTAAATAAATTGATGCAACCTCCGTGGATGATTTTCACTTACTATGTTTATTATGTTCTTGCATCTGTATTTCCTCTTTATTCTATTTTACTGCATGGAATCAACCAATCCTTAGTTACTTGCATTTCTTTTCAGCTTTAAAAAGAAACTCCTAATAAAAGTAAAGTTCTAAAAGCAGTACTTCTGCTGGAATAGCTAAAATTACAGTTTCATGTAACTTTTGGACACATTCCTTCACACCTAGGAACTAAAGATGGCAACAAGAAATACAAGCATATTTTCAGGGATTTATACAATTTTTCTAAGCAAGAAGAAAATCCATAGGAGTTCAACAGTTTGTTACATTCTAAGGTTGATTTTCAATTTAAGCCTAAACTTTCTCCAGTGGTCTTTCATATGAAATAAGATAACCTGGCCTAGCTTGTATCAGTTTTAGAACCAATTGGTACATTCAAAGATTTTCTATGCTCCTCAGAGCTACTTAATGTCTCCCCTTTCCATAGCAATACCAAGTATGCATTCTGTCATTTTAGTTCATTCTCCTGTGTAAACTACAATCAGTCACTTAACTTGTTCACTGTTACAACTGATGCAAGAAATTAATTTGTCACTTTACTTCGTAATTCGCAGCACTGTCTTTCATTCCTCAGGGTGTCATATCTCCACTTGTGAAGGAGTCAAATTAAAAAGTATGGTTCTTACTTTTAGGTTACATTTCACTATCTCACCCCTGACACAAAAAGGTTAAGTGTCTTTTCAAATTAAGGCAGCAGTAATTAACCAGTAGTGTTGTTTGTGGTTTGCCAACTCTGGGCGTTAATGAGAGAGAAATTAGCACTTAGCAGCAGGAGTTCCTGATAGTCAGTGGCAAATGCTTAATGGGCCAACAAGTTTATTTTGGTCTTAAGTACTGCACTTAAGTGCAGTAAACAAAAGTATGGCCGGGTTTTTATGTGATCATACACGTGAGCTTTATAATATAGAGCTATAATAGAATGAATGACACAACAGAGTTGAAAAAGTGCAATCTAGACAGCACAGGGCAAACAGTGTTACTGTAACACCACAATCAGAAGCAGGATTGATGGATATTTTCTTGCTGAAGATGTCCTGCCATTAACAGTCTGCAGATGTTCTTGTATATAATTTTATCATCAAATTTGGTATTTCTGAACATAATTTTTTAAGCCCTCAAAAATTGTGCTTGAGCTGAGGTGATTTGCTCACAAGACATAAATTAGCCTTTTGAGGTGTCTTGAAATAGTAATTTTATTTAAAATTACAGTTTAAAAAAATAACTAAACAAATTACTTAAGCACAGTGCCACATGTGTTTTATGGTGGATGGGGGATTCAGACTGCCACACAGCGAAATGAGCCCTTCAGAACTTGGGTGAGCAGCTGCTCATTAGCATCAGGATTTTACCTGACACATGTGCTCGTAATGAGTAACTACTTGCATACATTTCATACCTTCTGCCTTGCACAAAATAGCCCATTAGAAATGTAAGGTCTGCTCCCTATCTTCTGGGGATTTTTGCTTTTAATATAATTTTGGTTAGTACGTAAGTACATTCTCACCTGATTACCCATTTCTGTATTTGCTTGATGTGGGAACAGATATGTCATCTGTGAAGTAACAAAAACGGGGGCCCCTCCTGGATCAGCAAACTGCTGTCTCTCACCAGAGGCTGTGAGCATCAGTCCTTGACCTCACTTGCCTTGGCCCCTCACTCCTGCTTGGGTCTCTGGGCTTGTGAGTGCAGTAAGGTTCTGCATATTTTGGCCACACAGGAGCTTAAGCAATGGACAATGGAAAGAAGTCTGTGAAAGCTAAAGCTGTTGGTCCACCAGACAAAATTAGGAACTGGGTATAGGCAGCATCGTCCTTCATATTAGCCACTTTTTAGTCTGTACTGTATTTATTGCCAGACGTGTCAGGATACGTTACCTAGTACAACCAGGTGGGTCAGAGTTTTAACCTTTCAACTTTCTAATATCACCTTTCAGTTGCAAAAGTATATTTGCCAGTGTGACTTCATCTATGCTGAGGGTAATTTACTCTGCCACTGAACTGTGGCCACTTGGGAGGTTGAAGAGTAGTAGCCATAGACCAAAATGTTACAATGCTCTGCAGCAGTTTTAGGCAAAAGAGTACCACATCTAATTGAAACTGCAGGAGGAAGCCACAGGGGTTGCTTCTTCCTTTGATGCCTATTCCATTACATGAGCACATCAAATAGAGTTTTCTCCACATTGTTGGAAGGAAACCACCCTCACGAAGCCAGTCTGGCACTACCCATGGCTTTGAGTGCTTGTATTGTCTGCTCAGTGGACATTTAGGTTACCGTGCCTCCCCTCAGCACATATGAATTAAAATTAAATGTTAACAAAAATTGGCAACCATATTGGTTGAATCCTGAGTACAACTCTGCATATAAACCATTACATGACATTGTATTGAACTTTTTCTTGTACAGACGGTACCTAACAGCTCATCCTGCACTGTTGGTTTTGGCAAGTTCACTACAGCATATAATAAATCAAGGAAAGAAAAAGCTTTTTGGCCTAATGTTGTACAGACTGCTGTAATGTTAGACTACAGAAAGCAGTTCTGTTTTTAGACATCCTTTTACTAACCCAACATTCATAATTTATGATTCCACTGTAAAATTCCTGCAACACTACACCAGAAGTAGTGCTGCCCTTTAATTAAGTGCTCTCAGTAGGAAAAACGTGAAACTGATGTGCAAAACATATCGCAGTACACAGTGATTGATAGTGATTACTTCTTTATGAACCCAGCCTGAAGGTTTGAACTTCCTGATGGGTAAAATAGTCCATGGGGCTACTTCCTGAGATTGCCTAGTGGGGATCAGTCAGAGTTAGCAATATCTGAGGAATTCCTGAGGCACATTTCAGAGCCATTACAACACAAACTTTCTGTTTCTTCTGAATTGTGCTTTATGTTAATAATTACCTGGATAATAGCTCATTGTAGAGATTATATTTTAAGGATTCATTGTTATCTTCATGATATTATAATTTGAATGGACTGGGACATGTGTAAAACCTTGTATCTTTAATGTCTGCACACACAAATCTAAAAGAGCGGGGTGTGTGTCAAAAGAGGTTTCTCTGTATATCACAGTTACTGAATGTTACTTAGTATTTAGTGCATGGGTATCTTTTACTGATGTGTGCAGAAGATTCAAAATAAACTGAAACTCTGATGTGGATTCTGTGAGTCTCTAAATAGCATTTTTATTCATGGAATCAGGTACTATTGATATCAATCAATTGCACATTCAAAATTTGAAAATTAAATGGAGGTTAAATATTCCCTCCAATTTTGCAGTGAAGTTACTGATTTGTGTTGGAATCACAGAGGTGGGAAATTGAAATTCCCCTAACACAGTTACATAAGTTCATTTTTCTTTTTTGTGTGATAGATTTGGCCCTGGATTAGTCATCTACTGGTACGGGTTTATTGAAGAGCTGGACTGCCATCGTGAACGTGGTATCCTGCTAAAAGACTGCTTCCCTACTGACATTGTGACTCTGCGCCACAGCATGGCTCAGCGCTGATGTTGGGAGGAAGAGGTAAATCCGGAAGCAATTTTACTTTCCTGCAGTGTAAACTAATGGCAGCATCTGCCCTGAACTTCAGCTGAACTCCTGCTGCCTGCCCTTATGCTACTGCTGCTTTACACAAACATATCAAGAGTTTCTGTTTTGCTTCAGTCCTCTGTTGTGATCAGCCAAAAAAGACAGACACAACCTACTCATTATCAGCAGTTCTGTCTCTGTCAAACAGCGAGTTTCTAGATATTCATAATCTTTCTTCCTTCCGGATGGCTTCTTCAAGCATTCTAAACAAAGACAAAAATGCAGAGGCTGAAAGGTGGAGCTTTCAGTTCTTATCCCTGTTACAGAGTCACCTATAAAATTAAGTGCTTTTTATGAATTCATTATGTGCTAGTGATGTGACTAAAACACCTACAGTGATGTGGAGGTTTGGTGAAGACTGTTTTGGAGCTTAAAACAATATAATGCAAAGCTGGTAAAGCCCAAGTGGTAAGAGAGGATCATGGCTGTTACAGTAAATAGCCAGATTTTAAGATAGTAATTGGTGTATGTGTTTTGTCACTATCTGATTGTTAAAATCAACAATGGAATCCCAAGTTAACATTAAAAAATAGGAGATTTTTAAACCGGGGGTGAAAGCAAAGAACAAGGCTTTTATTTTATGTATATAAGCCTGTGAAATTTGGGGGTAGTGTGAGGGAGGCTTAGTAAGTATTTTAATGACTCAAAAATAACTCATGTTTTGTCTTTTCCTCACCCCCGGGGAATCTGTACCTAGGAATTTTTCTCTTAAATGACTAAGGAATGAATCTCTCTTTACCCCTACAGGTACTGTAGCAAATTTCTGGCACACAGAAGTCCAAAAGAACAGTGTGCAGGAACTTTCTATGTGAATTATTTCTGAAGGAGTTTACCATCCTGGTGTTCAAGAACGGGAATTAAAAAAAAAAAAAAATACAACAGTGCTTCATACTGGATCAGATCCACAAGACAAATAAAGCACACAAATGGACAGAAGTTTCCTGCGTACTTGTTTTCTTGTAAGAACCTTATTTTTCTCTTGTTAGAACCACCAAGATCAGAAGATCTTTGAGGTGGGTGTTAACCCTTTGTGAAGTTTTGAGTTCAGTCTCTTCTTTTTGCATCCACATCGCCGCTCAGAGGAGCAAGATTGGGTCTCAGGTTTGTGCTCTCAGACGTTTCTTAATGACAGCAGCTTATTGGGCTTGACAGTCCGTGGTAACTAATACTCAGGAAAGGACAAAATATATTAAAATGTCAGTGAGAGATTTGCATGTATGCTCATCATGTTCAGATGTTCTGAGAAGAAGAGCTATGGATTCAGCTGTAGAATAAAGGTCTGATAACAGTCTCCCTAAAGCACAAGATGATGATCTTTTCCAGAAAGAAAGGGTCTCTAAAACATTACAGTGCATCTTCATCACCTTTTTTTAGTTTGTGTGCCTGTATGTTTTCAAAAATCATGTGCAGACGTTTTACAATTTTGCCTTGAGTGGAAAGGATATTAATCCTATTCAGGAGTTTTCAGCTGTAGTTTTCAGATGAATACATAGTATTTTTATTTTTATTTTTAGTTTTCACCTTAACACTTTGTGGTAAGTTTTCGACAGGAATTTATCAATTTGACAAATCTATCATTTTCAAGAAAAAAATGTCTTTAATTTTCTAGTACTATGTCCCTTGCTGCAGAGATAAACTAGAATAGCTCCACGGAGTTATTGTTGTATAGAGATATTTTCCTGTGTTCGAATGTGTTTTAGTGAAGAGATTTGTATTTAAAAAATATTCAAGCACTGTAACTCATTTGCGTTCAACTGTTTAAGGTATTGTGCTGAGCTTATTTTAGCTGACCAGCTGTGAGGTATCTGCCTATACAGATACACAGAAGCAATCTGTGAGTGTACCTGCCTGATGCTACATGCAGAAGCTACATTTAGGGTGTTACTCCCCCTAGGACTTTTAACTATGGTTTAGGTTAGTGGAATGTGTAAAATCAACAAGAGAATAAAAAAGAAGGAATAACTGAACATTATCGTAGTAGAAAATTCAGAAGTAATGGTTGTCTGAGTGAAATGGGTTTTAAAGTCAAACAGTATTTGTTTTAGCTGCTGCATATGCTTTCTGTTGTATGAAATCATTTAAATCAATTTTTACATGATACACTAATGCTGCTTTTTCTTTTTGAATAAATTGAATTTATCTGCACAGATGTTGAAAATTCTGCTAACCTTCATCAAACCTTTGTTTTTACATTAAACAAATTTATGTGGAGACACGCAGATAAATCAGTTTAGGCTTATATTTGTGTATTTATTCCTCTACCTAATGCTGTGACATAACAGGTTGAAAAGCAGTACAGCTATATTTAATCAGAGCTTTGTACTCATCCTCATATATTGCCCACTTAAAGGATCTGTATTAGAATGAGGATGAAATTAACCACAAAAGTCTGTTTACTGTACCAATTTCATTGCATGCTATCAAAAAAGCTTTGCCACTACAAAAACTATGCTGTGTCACTATTTTAAATGCTGAAAGCAAAGCATAAAAAAAAAAGGACTGTTTTGTTATTATTACTTGTATACTGCAAAAAAAAAAAAAACTTTATTTGGCTATTTTCTCTGTTTTTCAGATGTAAACATCAACTTTCATATTAAAGAGAAAGGCACTGCTATTTGTTTGTGGGTTTTTCTTGGTCTGTTTTTCTTAAACAATGTTATGGCCATTAGAATCTTAGCATTAAAACCAAATTCAGTTTTATGGAGTATTCTGTAGAGTGTGCTAATGAATTATGCCAAGCCAGAAAACAGAAGTGAACATAAAACTGAATGATGTTCTCACCGGCATATATAGACTTGCAAGCATCTGCTCTTACAACCACTGTTATAAGGCCTGTTCTGAGCTTTAGGAATTGATATAATTGTATTGAGCAGGGAAGCAAAACTTACTTGTAATGGAGGAACACAATGGTGGGTCGCACACTCTAATATATGAAGAAAACAGAGGTTTTACCATTCCTATATTCTGGGGCACATTATTAGTATGAGTTTAATAATCTTTCCCTAAAGACAACTCATAGCAGAAAAAGCTTTTATCTAAAGCTGAAGAAAAGAGACCAAATGTCTTATTGTGCTTACCTCATTACATTAATAGTACTTTTAATAAACATTATTAAACATTAATAGTTAATAAACATTAATAAATATTAATCAACATTAATAAAAATTAATAGTTTTCATCCTGTTCTGTTGTATTTGCTCATTCAAAAAGTCATTCTTTCCTGGTATTGGCTTTTGGATTTCTCCACCATCTAGACTACTACAAAAGACTGTGAATACCTCTTTCCATTTTCCAATCCTCCCCTTTTAATTTTCCATCTTATTTTAATCATTTCACTTTTATTTATTCAATATCTTTCCATTTTATCATGTGTCCTGTTTGAAGAGGTTTCTACCATGTTTTCTACCACCTGCTTCTGTTTCTGTTAATACCTCTGAAGAGTGCTGGTTCCATTTCTGTATATATTTGAAATTACCAACCACGTAAAGCAATTTTCCTCTTACTCTAATTTAAATAGCAGCTCTGGATTCCAGAGAGACTGTCCTCAAAATTTCAACATGGCTTTGTAAAGGGGAAGCGTTGTGATGCTCTTCATACTCTTGGTATGAAATACAGGTCATTTTTGCAGGCTAGGAGTATTCACCAAACAGAGTGCACTTAGTGCAGAATAACCACTCACTCCTCAATTGCTAGTACAGTTGTACAAAGGACTAAGTTAGTGCCTCTGTGCTACTAGAAAATAAGCAAGGGAAATATTAGGAATTCAGCTGTTAAAGTATCTCTTTCATTAAGGAGCCTTGCTTTCTGTGAGTTCATGCCTTGTTTTTACAGTACTTCTGCAAGGAGATCTGTTGAAGTTAAAGGTTTAGCTTTCCTCCTGTGGCACCTCTGCTTGGTTCAGAGTGGAAAAGATGGCTTTCTCCCCATTTCCACATCACAGTCAATCTGGAAAGAGCTTGTGCATCCTACAGGATGCTTTTATTTACCAGGGTTGATAACAACTCCTCAAGGGTCAACAAAAAGTACACAGAATTTAACTTGGTTCTTGGTATTGCTTTGTCTGATGTAGTCTTAAAATAGATAGCTTCTTCTAAAGGGATCTTCTGCTGTTACATGGTGAATACTGAGCTAGGGTAATGGTTTTTAGAAATATGGATTTGTTATTTCAAGGATGAGATAAATTACACTAGAACATGCTGCTCAAGTGTCAATTTAATATTACAGAATTAAATGGGAGGCTGCTTGCAAAAACAACAATAAAAATTTCCTCCTATCATGTTATTCTAAGTCACAAAGGGCGATTTGTTGTGGATTTTCAGGTTATTCAGAAATAACCTTTTTATTACATTGACAAAAGGAGAAACCTCAAGGGCTTGCTCTTTACAGTGGTGTGATAGGAACCTAAAGTGTGCCTGTTGAAAAATGAACTAGCTAACAATGGGAGCTTGGCAGCAGCTTCACCATTTATAGAGAAACTGTCTGTCTGGTATGATCTGTATAAAATAGACTTCACTTAGGTTAGGGAAAGGTCACAAGTTACACAAAGTTTGGATAGTCTAAATGCGTTACTCAAAACTAACTCTCCTGTGTATAGTAAATATTAATTGAACCTCTATTATTAAAAACAGTCCAGGATTCAAAAGATTAAATAAGGAAGATGTAATTATGAGTTACATAATAAACAGAGCAGTTTTAGTTCCCCTTGTATTTTTTACTTTCCTGCTATTGTTTCATATATGGCTGTTATACAAAGAGCAGCTGAGGTCAGCTACTATAAATTATGGGTTTTGTACAATAGTAATCTACCAAAATTATTCCAGGGCTGGATCAAAGAGCATCAAAAGACTTTTCAAAAACTTTTCTACATAATAAAAAGTTATTTTTGTGCCCTTTTTAATGAGGATTTCTTGGTTTAGAGATGCATCTTAGAGATGCAAGTATTTAGCTGCTTGCATTGACATGATGATATTTGAACACACAGGATTTGCATAATTTGTTTGCAGCCTCAAATAAGCATGAAGTGGTAATATCAAGAAAACTCTTTAAATATATTACCTGGTGCATTTTTCAGGCTAAGTTTTTAAGTGAGCTAAGTAAAAAAAATTTGTTTGTGTTTTTATTTAAGGAAGCCAGCAAGATTTCAAGTCAAATTTGATATTTCTTCTGTTTACAAACATACAAATTGTATTTGCAATGATAACATTATTAAAAATGATAACAGTAATTCTTAGTATCTCTCAGCTGGCATCATGCTTCTGGCCAGGCTTTCACCTAATGTGAACAATCACATGTCATCTGCACAGATCCATAGATGTGGCACTGCGATGTCAGCGCAAAATGAAATGTCAATGCAAGCGTATGGAGACGAAGTAACAGTATTGAAACCATGTCAGTGCATATCTACAGAGACCACGTTACTCTGTCAGTGTGATTTTAGGAAGATCACTTTGAAATGTTAAAATGAAATGAAACTAAGTCAATTAGGCAATAACAATTGAGGTTCAGGGATTAATTGAGGGCCTAAGGTGAAGCCAGTGGCCATTAACCCCAGCTAGTTATTAATTTTAGAGAAATAGAGAAATATCCTTGGCTAAGGTTATTGTCATTATTATTAGAGAGTTGTAGGGGTTTATTCTCTATATTGTATAAATACATTTTGCTGTTGCTTTTAATAGTGATACATGAAGTGTGGTGTTAAAGGGCAGTTAAAGACATATTAATGCAAAGTTAAGGTTTTTTTGGAAGTGAATCTACCCAATAGCCTACAACCACTTATTTTTTATACAGACATTTAACAGATTTTTATCGATATCCAGCTGTCTGTAAACAGATTTACTATAATGTATTTATTATTGAGTAAGGAAGGAAAATAATACCAACATGGAGAAATATTCATTTACACAGCAACAACTATTTGCATGGCCCAAGTATTCACTGTTAACTTAAAGCAAACATGTAAATTGGTCAAACAACAATATTAAATAATTATTTTTAAAAATACCTAAACAAGCACCAAGCCAAGGTTATAAACTTTATGCAAGTTCAGGATTTCAGTGTATATCACTATAGCATTATGACACAAATGTGTAATATATTATTCTTTTATAATGTCAATGAGAGATTCTTGCCAAAAGCAATGACTCTGTGGTTCAGCATGCTATACAACACATGAAATCTGTCTGAGTTCCTGTCGCAAAGAGAGACGACGGGGCACTAGATCAACAGAATGCAATTGTTTTCTTTAAAAAAAGTATTTATAAGAATTTGTGTGTATTTTTATGTGATAATATAAACCAAATACAAACACAATACACAAATAACACACAAACATTATTTTTGCTGTAAATATATACCAGCTACCCTTTCCCTGATAGATATTTGCTCAGTATAGGTGTGTTGGTGGAGGTCTTTAGGAAAGGGCAGTAAATCAACATTTTTTCCTGTTGTAGAAGGTGGTGTCCTGTGTTTAAGTGTTGGTGAGAGCAGTGAGACATTTCTGCAAGTTAAGTGACAGTGATGTTGAAAGAGTATGACATGGGAGAGGGGATGAGCTACACCTGGGGGAGTGCAGGCCCAGCCCTGCTGAGAGCTGGCAGATTTTAGAACTTGACCTGGACATACTGGGCCTTCTGTCTCCAGTGTGATGCTGCACAGTTGTGGTCTCGCCTCCCAAAGTGCCTCAGGGGTGCTGAGAAGATTTCTGAAAGGTCTTTGAAACTCCCAGTAAGAAGAGTACTGTGAAAATGCAAGCTTTATTACGAGAAAACATCTTCCATTATGAATGTATGTATTGGATTAAATTTTTTCTTGTAATTTTCTTTTGCTTTTCCATAGTGAGTATTCATGCCACACTCCATTTTGTATTCTGCCTCAGCATAACTCCATAATGAGTGGAAAAACATAAAAATTAGTTTGATCAGTTTATTTCCATACACACTTTAAGCAGCCTTATATTAATGTGTTTGGCACTGCATTACATACAAATGATAAACTAGACTTAGAAAAAAATAGTCTGGCTACACATCATAAAAAAAGTAGGCACAGTTGAGTCTCAAGACATACAGTTTCATTCTTTCTCTGAGGCACAACTGTCTATACAGATCAGCTTAAATGTCTGTCTAATCTAGTCCTAAAAAACTGCAATGATGGAGATGCTTAGAAAGATGATGGGAATCCATTCCCCTACCCATCTTCATTTAGTTAGAAATTTTTTTTCCAATTTATCTAAATCATTTTTTTGCTGTAATAAGCATGTTACATCTCATCCAATTATAAATGCATATGGAGAGTAAATCTGGTATCTGCTTTCTTTTTCTGACCGTTTCTATATTTGAATATTGTTTGCTCAACAAAACACCAAAAACTCTTCCAGCATTTTTTCAAAGAAAGTTTTTAATGTTATGATTATATCATTTGTCACTCTACATATGTCTTATATTTTAGCAACCCATTATGTACAAGATTTCAGCAAATATGTTCCTTCAGTGACAAGTTGGTATCTTCTATTTAGGCTGGACCCTTTATAATGCCCACATACAGATTAATCAGAAATCCTATTATCCTATTATTCTTTTCCTTCTTACACATACTATTTGCTAGTGTATTTTTAGTTTAACTTGCTGACTTAAAACTACTTCTGTGTTCTGTTTAGTTTGAATTTTAATCTCACCCTTTGGAAATAAATATTTGATTTGTTAACAAAGTTTTGAATGTGTAATTTGAAGTCAATGAGTTAAAACATACAGTGTTTCAGGGTTATTACAGAGTTTGATGGTTAGCTGTCACCAGTGAAATATAGAATAATGAGATATATCTATCATAAGATATGCTCTTAAAACTTCTAACACCAGTCTTCACAGTCAGAAGACGTGGCTTACTGCTCAGTTTGTGAAATAAAAATTTACTTAAACAAAATAAATAGTAGGAAAGAGTCTTCTAAATGGAGCCTGCGGAAGTAACAACTTTTTTAGCTTAGGTGTACATTTGCCATGCAGGTCCAAATTCTCAATTCTCAAGTTGGCTTATCATCTTAAAAGATACTGTTACTACTAGTCCAGTTGCTCAGTTGCACTGACAAGCTCATACTGGCTTGCCAAAAAGTTGGAGGCTCCAGCAGACAGTTGTTTCCCTGTGCTTTCCTTTCATCCCAGCTTTTCTGTAAGGTTTGCTGAAAGCAGAGGAGAGGTTAAGAGTGATTTGTGCTCCAGCAACTCACAGACCTTGGAAGCTCAGCAACATTTTCTGGCAAGACAAGGAGATGTATCATAAGAATGCAAGATATTAAGTGTCATAGATTTACTTTTGTCTTCCATTTACCTAATCTGTGCTATGTTTGGCTTGAAACAGTCCTATCCATTTATGCTTTATATAACTGTTTTATGCTTCTTGACCAGAGATACATAACTCATAGCTGATACTAACTACAGACAAAGAAAAAAATTAGGTGTCTAATATTTGGGAAACAATGGGATATTTTAATTACACCCTGGATGGTGCCTGTTAGCTGAAAAAGTAACATTGAAGAGTGTATTTAGAGGGAAAATATGGTATCCCTTGTTACAGAGTGTAATTTTCAATTTCCCTGTTCCCACTTTACAAATTGCAGACCTATCTCCTTCATTCTTCAGTTACTCAGGCATAAGAACTTACACAAAGTGGTCAGTTTGTCAGAGCTCTGCCATGAGGACTCAGAAGTAAATTCTGTTGGATTTTTCTCATACTTACCCATCTCTGCCCTAGGTGTGCCTGGGGGGAGCAATGAGTCTGCTGATGGTTTTTTTTCTTATCCTACCCAACATCATTCCATTGCTAGACTAGATCAGAGACAGTCATCTACTGCATCTGTGTTCAGCAGCATCATGCTGATGGCTGAGCATTTACTCTGTTATTCTTCCACAGAGACTAGATTTTAGTCAGCTTTGTTGGTCTTCTGCTTTTTCTTGGCATGTTAGCAAGCTGGAGTTTCCAACATAAGGAAGGTGTTAGGGTCTCATTCCTACTTTCTGGGACGACCTTTTAAAAATTACAGTGACTTTTAATAATACTGACACAATGTCCATTTTAAGCTGTACGTGCTATGGCACAAGAATGGCAAGAGCCAGTATAGTGAGCATCAAGTAGAAAAATATTTTCTTGTGCTTAAACAATTAGTTCAGAATTGCTTTACATTTCTCACTAATGAAACAGCTTCATACTCATCCTGTAAGCTTTTTATTTTCGATTTTTTTTTTAATGTGTTAATAACACTTTGGTTCTAATTCCATTTTCCTTTAAAAATGGTGCTGTACTAGCCTTCTTGTTATCTTTTCTACATTATTCCTTCCTACACTGCTTGTGTCTGTCTGTTTTTTCTTCCAAAATTGCTTGCTCCATGTGCTAAGCCTGACTAAAGTTTTTGGTGGCTGCTTCTGAAGAGAGGCAAGCTGCAACCCCCGAAGGACAGCGGGCTGAAAGTTGTCACCAGCTCACTCAGGTGACAGCTGCTCTTTGCCGAGTCCTGATTTGGAAGACACTCTCAAGAAACCCCTCCTTGCTGGGTCAGTACATAGGTGTCTTGTAACCCATGGAAAGTTTCTGCTGTTAAATTGCATTTAATAAAAGGCGTCTTTAATCAAAAGCCAGTGTGTTCTCCCAGCATACTCTTCTGGTTGTTCCTATGAAAATCACTTTTTTTGCTAGTTTCTAGCTTCAGTAATGAGGTTTTCTATTATTCTTTCCTTTATGCAGTTTTCAGTTTTCTCTCATCTGATTCAATTTGCTAAATCTCCCCTATTCCCTTTCCAAGTATTTCTAATCTAGGATTTAGAAAAATAGCATTCTTAGGGGCACAGTAGTCACCATGTTTACAACAGTGAGACATCAAAACTCTCATGCGCACAAGTTGTGTCTTTAAATATGTTAGCTAGAGAAATGCATTGCTGTGCTTGCCACTGATCTGTTAACAATGTGAGAGCACAACTTCCTCTGTCTATTTAGCCCTAGAATGGCAAGCCCATAAGTGATGGCTTCCTGGTTTTATAAATACTGAAAGCTAAACAGCAAAGCATTTTCTGATTTCTTGGCCTCCATTTCCTTCAAAGATATCAAAAAGTGTTTTCCTGAATTCTTTGGCAAGGCGTATTCAATGTGAATCAGGAGCAAAGGAAAACAAAGGAAAGGACCTATCATAAGGATAAAATCCCAGGTTTGAATTCAAGCCTTGACAGTCCTGTGACAGAAGTACCAAACTGTATCTCTCTGTTTTAGTCAATGTAGTGTGTTTTATTATCTGTCTCTACAGAAGTGTATCAGCAATAGGATTAGTCTTGACCTGGCTTTAGATCCAAAGCAGTTTTGCAACATGTTCACATTGTCTGCAGATGTACTCTAGATTTCTCACTGTCTCTCTCCTCATCACTGCAGGGCTTTCTCTCAGCTCCACAGGTCCAGATTGAGAGGCAGCTTGTGAGACTGGTATACTTTGCTAAAAGCATTAATTTGCCAATGTGCTAAAAATGAAAATACTTTTATAAAATTGTTTCATTGTCTGTTTTTTTTTTAATCTTTCCACATTGTTTTCACTTTGGAAAGTTCCATTATCCAACTTGTGATAATGTTTGTGAAAAACACCTTCAATTCAGTTTATCTCCTCAACTTGTGGAGCCAGATCTCCTTCTGTGCTGTAAATAATCATTCCTTCAGTAACTTAAGAAACATTTATGTATTTTCTGATCTACAATTATTAAAACTCTGGTGGTGCAATACAAAAGTCAGTGCTTGAAGAAGGAACAGAGAGCCAGTGGATACATACCTCTGCTTTGTATATGGCCTCTGCCAAAAATACTGAGTTGTAGATATGACAAGAATATTAGCAAGGTTTAGTATCAGAGTGGCACAAAGCATGCTGAATGGCAAATGAGTACACTGAGGGTACCCAAATTTTCAAGAAATAAGAGGCATCTTTGAGCTGATAAAACTGCCTCTGTGTGCCATCACTCATTTAGTGAGAGGAAGCATACAGTACTGCTTGAATCCAGTGACAAAAAGTTTATTAACAAATATTGCACTAGAAAAAAAAAATACAATGGATAGTGCCTCAGCTTCTGAGTTCCATGTATGTCTGTGCTTCTATACTACAGCATTTTGCGGGGTTTTTTTTTGTTTAAAATTTGTTTGGGGTTGGTTCTTTTAATTGGTTTTGTTTGCCACATAGTGTTCAAAGGCAATCTCATGCTGCACAAGCCAAAATATTTACAGTGTGTTTTTGTTGTGAACTCTGGCTAAAGGCAAAGTGGGGTTGCTATATACTGAATCTGAAGAGGATTTTGCAAATAAATTACCACACTTTTGTATTTTTGGTTGCCCCATGCAACTCAGTGCTGCTAGCAGCAAAAATTAGCAACTTCAATGTTTTGGGCTTATCTGAGCTCTGGAAAGTCTTACACATATCTCTTAGAAGTAATTTAGCCATACCACTGATGTTCAGGGGAGAATATTGACCACTTAATTTAGAAAGACAGGGACTACAGATTCTCAGCACTACTTGATAGTCCATGTACTATAGCCTACAATAGACACCTTGCTGCTATATCTTCCAAGAGATTAATTAAGAAATCATGAGTGGGATTTTGCTAGTGCAATCAGCAGCAACTTAACTTATTGCCTCTAGGCATCACTTGCCAATTATTTCAGAGGAATCTAACTTAAGTCAGTTTCCCAATGCTCTTGAAAATCCCTATTCAGCTTTATAAGACTTCAATTTGAAATTAAATGCAGCTGCATTTTTATTTACTTTTATCACAGACGCAGACAGTTACATGGATGCTTTCAGTCAAGGAGAAGCAACTCAGTTGTATACCTGATTTTTTTCCAGTATAAAGCTTTTTTTTAAATCCAAACTGTTATTTAGCAGGAGATGTAGTAGATAGTAAGACAGAATCCCAGTGGGATGTTTACTCTTAGCAGAGAATTTGGAGTGGTTCCCAACAGAAAGAGCTTTAATCAGTGATGCATATAAAACAGGTTTCACCAACTCTGCAAAGCTATGAAGTCCAAAGTATGAAATGCTGCTGAGCTGAGACAAGCACCAAGCAGATGCAGCAACCTTGTGTTGTGTGGCTTAAGTGTTCTGAGCAAAGACATTTTAAACCTTTATTCAGGAGCTCCAGCTCCCCATGTCATTCACTATAGGAGCTGCCACCCGACCAGGTGCATTTTAAACCACCTGCTGACTGAACAGCCACCTGAAGGTCAACACACTGACTCCAGCAGGAACAAGCTGGGGAAAGCTTTTTGCAAATTCCTTTTTCCCCCTGAAACAGGAGTCCTTGTAAAGGACAAAGTGGTGTTGCCACCTACTTACAATCCAAAGTCTTAAATGTTAGTGCCTACAAATCCTTTTACGATGAAAAAATGTAGAGAATTGCTCCAAAGGTGCAAAAGATAAAGAGCCCTCTCTCAGTACACTTTTGTGGAAAGGTAGGTGGCTACAGCACCTTTGTGGGATCAGAAAGACACAAGTGGGAGTCCAAACCTGTGGGCACAGTTAACAGTCTCCACTCTGATCTGTCAGAGTCATTCTGATGCAGGAAAAACTCACATTTCGTGGGCCAGAAAGTGGGAACAAGAATGTTGGGAACAACATCACAGTGTTATTTAGGATCTGTCTTTAATGAGTCTAAATCTACCCTTCATACAAAGGAGAAAACTAAATACATTAATTCACTTATTAAAATGCAATTGTATGTGAGGGGGACCACAAGGACTCTTTCTCTTCCCATATGTGTTCTATAAAGAAAAAAGTTGCTATCGCTGCACTTCGAGATTGATTGACTCACCATATGTAGGTTTGCTTTTAGATTAACATGCAGTTGAAACCCAGCAGGGAAGTTGCTCTAACTTCTGGATCCTAGCCAGGAAAAAATCCAGAACAAAGTGAAAAGGTGATGGTGGTACAACCAAGGTGCTCCAGGGCATGGGGAGCAGCAGAACTTCAGGATTGTGGGGGTTCTGGGGTCAAAATCTGAGGTCTTGGTTTGTCCTGGGAAATGATATGCTGGCACTAGGATCTGCAGGAATAATGTTCCAAGTTTAGGCATTTGAATTTATTCCTTTATGATCTCATTTTTAAGATTAGAATATCAGAAACCCAAGATAAAAGCTAATAAAACAGAGGACAAATAAGACTGACTTCTTGTCTCTAGCAATATAGAGAAACATTTCTTTCATGCTCAGCTCTTAATGTTTCTATCAAGCATGTTTCTGTAACCACTGTATATTTTTACAATATAAAAATCAAGTAGAAGGATTCAATAGAGAGTTTAAAATATCTAATAATCTGTCTAATTCCCAGCAGGTCATTCATTTTTTATAGTCTTATTCAATGGCATAGCCAAGCTAAACTCGTTTATAAACCTCTGAAGGTGCTTAGCACAAAAGCAGCTAAAGGTAGCTTTAGCTATCTTTAGCTCAAAAAAGTATGAGAGAAATATCCTTAACACCAGTATTGAATTTTCACCAGTTAAAGTTGGACTTTCATGTTCATGCTTCAGTCTTCTGACCAAGCCTTTTTTACTGATGCCAAATATATACAATTTCACACTTCCAAGTTCACCCCCTTCTGGGATGTTAACTTTTAAACCAATGTTTTTCTATAATTCCTTGTCAGATATTTTTGTGTTCAAACCAAGAGGTAAATAACCTAGTGATTTGGTGTAGCCTGAGTTCATATAGTTCATGCAGGAAGTGCCATGCACACCAAAAATTATGCCTAATGAAGGCATTTAGGTACACAGAAATGGAGGCTTCCAAGGTTTGCATTGAGAAGCTCTCCAGGACAGCTATCTGGGACAGAAGTACCCTTTTACAGAGCAGCCCAAGTCCTGCAGTAATCAAGGGATCTTGAGCTTCAGCTCCTACTGTTCTGTGCATTTCTTTGCAGCTTCCCCACCTGCATCAGCTGCGGATCCTGTGTGGTGCTGAACACCCCAATGCCCTGGTTTATCACCCCAATGCCTTGGTTAATTACCACAATGCCCTGGTTTATCACCCCAATGCCCTGGTTAATTACCCCAATGCCCTGGTTTATCACCCCAATGCCCTGGTTTATCACCCCAGTGCCGTGGTTTATCACCCTAGTGCCCTGGTTAACCACCAGAGCTCCTTACAGGAGCAGACCTTGCTGCTTTAACAGACAGACATTAAGATCAGAGTGGATCCTCTGTGGCAATTTCTGAGTGCACCAGAAGGCGGAACAGAAGAACCCAACTGAGACACAAACAAGTCTTGTATGGTAAAACAGAATTAGCAGGAAGACAATATTCACTGTGTAAGGAAGAAAAACAAAACAAACAACACTAGAAGCTTGAAAACATTCGCCTCACTCTTCTGTGGTTTGAGAAGTGAAGTCTAGCATGGCAAAACAAAAATCAGACCTCCTTTTAATCTGTGAACAGCTCTCTTGATGAAATCTGTCATGTTTCTGGCTTCATTTTTTTCCTTGAGAAAAGAGCAAAAATGTTATTTTTCTTAAAGAATTTCTAAATGTTTTATCTTTATTAATGTTTCTATATAATGTAGTTCATCACCACAGGCAAATCTGTCTCATTCCTCAATTCTTCCATTGTCAAAACAGCAAAACCTATCGTTTGTAACATCATAGATCTTGGACATCAGTCACAATATAGAGATTTCCCATTATGTATAGGATTGTCTCTTTTGATGTGTTTGAAAGGCTGGTCAGGACTGTTCTTACAAGCAGTATTCTGTGTTGAAGGACAGAGTTTATTAATGGCATTTGAATTTTTGAGTTGCTTCTCTTGCTGATTGTGGTTTTCCAGATGGTAAGGAATTAATCGCTTAGTTTAAATATTTTTAATGCTATTTCTGCAAGTCTCATATTCAATGCAAGATTTGGCAAGACTTTCTCTGAAGTTTGAGTTACTGAAGATACAGTCTTCTGTTCAAAAAGCTCAAGATCCCTATTCCATCCTACTAAATTGCAAATAAGAAATAGAAAATCACTTGAAGGGACAGGAGAAAAGGACTTTATAGAAGTGATTCATAGTTTAATTTTATTTTAAAATGCTAAGCAAAATGTAGCATCACTATCTCAGTCTTCAAAAGATCCAGTTTAGTAAATATGGTGACTTCAGATCTCTTTAGAAAGATGTATTCATTAGCTGTCCTTCTTCCTTTAAGCAGGATCCACAGAAAAAAATTGAGTGCTGCCACACCTGGAACACACATTGAAGAGAGTCATTGCCTTTTCTTTGAGTTAACTTGAAGAAAGCAGAAAACCAAAATGAGTGCCACAGCGCTTCACGTGGCTTTTTTTCTTTCTTGATTTTTTGTGCTATTAATGCTGTCATTTTTGAACTTGGCTGGGGAAGGTGAAGAGGAAGCCACTTAAGTCATTGCTGCATCTGTGCATATTATGTGATCATTTAAAGGCTCTAAATGTGTGGATCCCATTCATTCCATTGCACAACTATAAGAAGGTCTAGCACCACAAAAACCAGTGCAGCTACAGAGCAGATCACAAGAATGGGGGAAATGGGAAAAGCCAAGTTCTCCAAGTGACAGCCTTTTATGTTGCAAAGCAATGTCATCTGCAAATATTTAACAAGGGAACAGAGAAAAGGCAATGGGCTTCAAGTCTTTAAAAACTGATAATCAAAGGGGAATTAGATCACAGGGAAGTGTCAGATTGGAATTGTGCAGTGCAATGTAGCAGGTGTTCGGGTTCTAGTGGGACAAACACCATCTTGGGCTAAATCATCTCCTCAAAAGTGTGTTATTCAGCTGCTTAGAGACACCCTTGCTTGGTCAGAGGTCACTTCTAGTCTGGCCTCCCTACTTTAAAGTTCTGAAAATAACTGGTTTAATAAAAGCAGAGCCGCACAGCCAGTTCAGTAAGAACATTATACCAGGTTAAATGCAATTAGCTGTTTTAGACAGCTGAATTTGCAAGCCTCCTTCAGCAACCACCCACCCCCAGCTGACATGCTGCCTAAAAGCCAGAGCTCACAGAAGCCACAATGATCCTGCTCATTTTGAAAGTATTATGAGAGTTTTGGACTATGTTCATGGGTGGGCCCTCATCCCTCTAGAAATTGTTTTGGTTCCCCACTTCTCTGCCTTGAGTAAAGATGCTTTTCTAAAGCACCAAAGACCTTGTCCAGGCAGGAGACAGCTTCTCAAGCACTACCAAGCAACCCACAGCATTCAGCAGGGTGTTCAGCTGTGCCAGAGGAGTACAGCACTTATAATCCTCAGCCGTCTAGGCAGCCTTCATTTTCCTCTCAGCTTTCTCTCCTTTACTTGGCATTTCCTTATCAACACCCTCTTACCAGCCAAAAACCATGAGCTGGAGTTTCTATCAGAATTATCACTGCAGGCACTCCATAGATAATCACCAACCTGGCTGAACTGAAGAAAAGGGGTAACAAAGGAGAACAAGGGTATCATTGATTTTTTTTTTTCTTGTTAACAAAAATTGCCGCAACTGATATCTCTCACATCCCTGTATCAGATTTTGATGAAGATGTCATACTGAATGACATATTATGGGCTAAACTTAGAAGAAGTAACTGGGTCCTTGGTTTTGAGTTTTGTTTTGAATTTAAGTAAATACTGCATTCTTTTCTTTCTCAATTCTTGCCAGGCCATGTTCCTTCATTTGATATGATTTGCAGTTTGGAAAGAACATACCACTGTGGAGATATGAAAATACACAGTTATGTTTACTTGCTAGTATACCCTGCACCTAAGGAAGGTCCTTATATCATTGGTGTTGCTATCCCTGATATTGTACATATGTGAAAGATATCTTCAGTTACCAGTACAGTATTTGTGAAGAAAAAGGAAGCTTTAGGCAACCTAAAAAAAAAATGTAAGGAAGAAAGCAAAAACTAATGTTCACCACATGCACTGCCTTGAGAATTCAGGTGAACTTCCTGTACTTCTCTTCTATTGCTTTGGAAAAATGTATAAACCGTTATTTTAAATCATTTACAAACTCTCCTGTTTTAATTTATTGACATAGGCTGACTGCACAAGTGTGCTATTTTAACCTTAAACAGGAATACTAATAAAATTCCTACACAAAACCAGATATGTTTAATTTCAGCTTTTATTGCAACATTATCCCAGTAGATCCCAAGAACATCTGATTGAAGTTACCTTAAAATTTCTGCACTTAGATACGGAACCAAATAAACTCCACTGATCATGACAACCTTGAACTTGTGGGAATTCAGATCTAGATCCAGGCTTTGCAGCTGTATTCAATCCCAAGTTTAAATGTTACTCAGAATCAAAGTGTGTTGTGGCTGCACACACAGTTTACAGGAAATGTTCAATTCAACATTTTTGGTAGGTGTTCTATCCTTTAATTACTCCCAAATTTCTGCCCAACTCTTCATACCAGTACCTGAATTCAGACTCTTGCTTTCTGTCTGAACCAACTAAAGCCTTAGCAGAGGCATCACTTTGCTACAGAATAAACATTGTGGCACTGATTTGAATCCAGAATTCTCGGAACAACTGTTTCACATCTAAGTAATTGCACCAGCAGTAGTGGGGTTGCCTCCTTGTTTATATGGGGTGAGGGGGGTGCTGTTGGAATCACAGCCCATGACTTTATCATACAACATGAAAAGCCTCTGGGCTATCTTCTCAGCTGGGATAAATAAGCAAAGCTCTATTGGTTTCTGGGTGAATGAGATTATAATTCAAATCAGAAGCGTAGTGTTTGTTTATACCATAACAAAGTATCACAGAAGTGTGTATCATAAGCCTTAAAACACTGCACTCAAGGACAGAAAAACCCACGAGTCTGGGCTTAGGTTTCAGTGACTCCAGTGAAGTTATGCCTATTTATTTCAGGATAGCAGTGCTGATGTGCACCAGCTGAGAATCTGGCTCTTTAACTCCTAAATGACAGCAGAAACCATTTACAGGGAGAAGGGGCTGGGGTGGGAATCAACTTAAGTACAGAGCTGTATGGCTGATAAATGGGTATCAGCCATCTCTTAAAACAGGAATGCCTGTTTCTTCCTAAAATGAAACTAGAGGATTAATAAACACACACAAAAGAATAATACAAAAGGTATGTTTTCTCATTGAATTTCTAATGTGTACACTCTGCTTCACATTCCAGTACAAAGCATTTTGACAGTAACATTTAACCAGTTTCTCATTTCATGTGCTTGCACACACAACCCTTGTTATTCAAAACAAACTGCTGTATAAGATGCCTTTCAAAACATCCTATCCACTCATTTAAGCTGACAGCCTATGCTTACCTAAAAACAAAACTACGCTTTCTTCTATGCACCCCAAAGCACCCCAAACTAGCCAGCAGCAATAAATTTAAAGGACAGGTTTTCATGGTACCACATCCACACAGCCCATCCCAGTGGGAGATGATACAATATGCAACATTGCCGTTTCACAGTAATTATGTAAGAGAAGTCACATGTGGCACAAATGGAATGTATACTAAAGAGCAGAAGCATATGTTCAAATAAACCACTGGTTATGTCAAAACTAATAACTTGTTTGCTGTAGTGGACTCAACAGTAACAGGCCCAATGAGGCTAATGACTTTGCTACCGCTCCTTTTGCTCCTCACTGAGCAGGCTGGAGCTGATTTTTTTTCAGGGATTATGTTTATGCAGTACGAACATATTGTTATTTGCTACTTTCTGCATGATCATTTTGGCATTCTTATGAGAAGATGATGATGGTTCTGTCTAAATGTTTGGGAGGATTATCACTGACATGGGAAGTTATTAGGTTTGATGCAATACAGAGAACATTCACAGTCAGAAAACAGCATCTTTCATTTTTAGGAATGGAGGTAATTGTGCTTTGTGACAGTGCACATCCTTAAGATGTTATGTATCATTGCGTACTTAAAAAAGCAGCACACTTTTTATTGATCTTTCAATTTCATTTTGATTTAAAATGCAGATCTTTCCCTCCATTGAAATCCTAGCATTTTTTTTAATGTATCGGCAAAAATCCATTTCAGACATATGCAGCACCGTAAATTACTTTTTGTGGTTGAAACAGTATTCGCTTATGTCACGGGTTGAACATCCTCCTTTATTAGAATGCTATTTATTGCCACCAGCTGCAGTGCTTAGCTAGGAAAGTTCTTGACACCAGCGATTGCTTTTCAGCACCAATGCTTCCGGCTGCTAACGGGGGCTTCTATTGCCAAATGCAGCCACTCCTCTTGAACTGCTCCTTCTGGTATACAGACAGCTCCTGTCACTGTTACCCAGAGCAGAAGCTGGGAGAGAGGGATCGGATCTGAACCCACTGCTATGGAATCTCTTTAGCTATAAATCTCCTATAACTTTAAAAGGCCTTGCCAAATACCACTAGCTTGAAAGCTGTCAAAGGTGCTCAGGAAATCTACCCATCAGTAATGTATTTTTTTTCAAAATTAAGATGAGAGTTCAACTTGTGAGCAAAGGGTATCTTACATAACAAGCCACAGATTTACTAAAATTAAGAGGATTTCTGTATCTATCAGGTATTTACCCAATGGTCTCTATTTCATTAGATTTTCAAGCAGGGAGAAACCAGACAAAGGTAATTACTCTTCTACTGTTAAGAGCTGCTATTACTCCTGCATGAACAGCTAGCACTGCCTTTTTCTTTTGCCTCTGCCTATGGCAGCCAGGAGAACTAAACAGGAGCAATATAAAAGTGGCAGTGTCAACAGCTGTCCTACCAAACATTAAGTGTACCTCATACAGTAAATCTTCAAAGCAGTAGCATGTGTTCTGCTCCTGTGTATGCAAATCCTGTTATTTTATTGATATCATTTGCACACATGCCTTCTTCACAGCTGAACCCTTGAAAAGCCATTGCATATAATTGGGCTCAACTGAGCAACAGAGGCAATCAGTGACAGGAGGAGACTGAACTCCTTTAACATGGAAAGAATTCCTTTCCTCCCTCAGAAAAGAAACACCCAGTAGGTCAAAGAGGAAGGTTTCTCTGTAGCATAGCACAGACAAGCCTGTAATACAGATGCCTGAACCACTGGAATCTACAATTAAAAAAAAAAAAAAAATTAAGCCCAGAGCCTTCATGGACACAATTTTTCCCTTTGTTTAAATAAAAGAATGAACAAATGTACATATTTTCGTCTATATGTATATTTAAAAACCCTAAAACATTCAAACTAAAATCCTTGCAGGGTTAGGCTCTGCCATACAAGATAACTTAGCTGGCAAACATTCTGAAAATTTTTTTACTCACTGTGAAAACTGATAAAAGTAGGTGCCCTGTTCATCTTACAGACAGACTGCAAAAAATATAATCATTCTTCTGGCCATAAGGAAATTCCTTTTCAGATTCAGAGAGTACAAGAGACATCTGAAAGCTGGAGTTACTTATGGGTCAAGATACAATTGCTCTTTATTTCTTATCTTTGTCTCTGCAAATAACCCAAAAACATTGTTAGCAAATTACTTTCTCTTTCATATCTTTAAACTAGAGATAAGTATATGTTTCCATTAAATGACTCATAAAAATAAACTGGCATAGCAGTTTGACTATAAGTGTTATGTGTGACTGAGCAGCCTTCATAAAAATTACTATCTCCTTTGCATCTGTATTTTCCTTGGGCCAGAGTTTGGGCCATATCCTGCCCTACACACTATATCCTCACATAAGGCCACTTCCTCACCACTGGAAGAGGTCTGTTCCATTACACCAATCCCACTCTAGCCTTTTCTTTGGGAAGTGCAAGACAAGATATGATAATGTAACATCATGAAGAATGGGTGTCTTAAACAACTCTCCTCTATTCCAGCTGGACTTCAGCCAATTCAAATGGACGGATGAGGGCCAACAGACATATTAGTGCAACCCTGTATTTAAAGCCAAGTTATCCCCTAAATGACCCTAGAGTCAATTTATAGATGCAGAGACTAATGTACAATAGAGTTCAGAAATACTCTAAAGCCTAGCTTTGAAAATGCCTTGTCACATGCCACTGGGAGTACTCTGAGGGAGCAGAAAGAGGCAAAACACATATGCTTAATTTCCATACTTGTCCAGTGTCCTCTTTGGTGATTGTTTTTTGGTTTTTGAATTTCTTTTTGTCACTTCGTAATCAAGAAAAAGAAATATACATATATAAACAATGTAAATGAAGCCTATCAGTTTTAATTCTTACTCCAGTTTAAAACCATCATTAATCCCTGCAGACAAGTTCTCCCCTAAGGAGTTCAGTAGTTCAGCAGTATAACTCTTCCTCATCCTTACGATGCAAGAAATGCCCGGTTGCACGGTGCTCAAGCAGGGTCCCTGTTTGCAGTGGGGGACGGTAGGCCTCTTAGCTCCCCTCCTCCTAAAGCTCTTCCTACCTAACACACCACCACCTTCCCCACTAATGATTTTCCGTGCTGTGGCGTAAGTTATGCAGAGCAAGTTAATTATAGCACAAGTTATTTTCAGAGCAAGCTAATTACTAAAACAAGCTCACAAAAAAATTTTGAGTAACAAAAAAGGCAGATGCAACATCAACATCTTGCATAAGTTTGTTTTTTTTTTCAGTTAATTAGGACCATTGATGACATTTTTATGCCTAAGCTTCTTAAATGTATCTTGAAACAAAAGTTTCTCAACTTTCTCAATCATGTAGACAATGCATATGGCAGATAGCAACTAATTATTGCAACTGAGAGGAGGGAGTTAAAAAAAAAAAAAAAAGAATCCAGCCTTAAAGTGAGTTTAGTATATTTTATGGCAATTTCAATAAGTTCAGTTACATTCCTATAAATAAAAGTTATAGTTATGACAATCAGAGAGCTATCGGTTGTTTGGTCATTAATGTCATGCTTTCTTGTAGAAGAGCTCACAATTATCCACAGCTTTCTTTTCCACGTAACACCATTTCCCATATAAACATCCTGCTTTCATGTTTTAGAACTTGAGACTGCCACTGTGTATTACCCTAGGAGCGCAAGTTACATAAACATCAACACAAGACCCCGGTGCAGTAACACAAGTGGCCAGGTATTGACTTCCATGCCACTGACTCAGGGAGAGTCAATAACAGTCTCCAGAGCAGTTGATTTACAAGCCAAAACCCTTCAACGATCTCTGAGTTAAATGCAAACAAGAAAGGGATGAAAGGCTATTGTGGGTGCTCCCCAAAATGCAGCTGGTGAGTGTGGCAAGCAGGACTCCCTTCCTTCATTTGCTCCTTTGCACACAATTATCCCCACCAGCAGCAATAGTCAGGGACGACACCTGACCACTGGATTAGAAAGCATCCATCCCATTCATACCACTACATCAGTTGCACCAGACATTAAAATGAACTAACCACCCCACCGGTCTGTAGACTGAGCAGTACAAAATTCTGAAACCGTGACACCTTCTGTTACCTTGTACAGGTCATTTTTAGTCTGTAGGGCAAGCTTTTCAAGTGCCTGAAGCAATCCATCTATCCACCTGGGAGGCTTAACTGAGCAGCCTAATTTTTACATGCAAGCATTCCAACCTCCCAGTAAGTCACGGTCAGAGAATTTCCAGAATCATTTGCAATGGCCCATATTTAGGACATTTATAACTATCCCTAAAAATTAAGCACAGAAGCAATTTAAAACCAATGGCTGGATTTTCAACAGTAGGACAGAGGGATGTGTAGAGACTTCAGGTTTTGGTTGCCTAACTTGAGAGAGTTAGATGGTCATGTTTTCATAAGTGTTCAGCATGTACTTTGAAATATATTAAGCCTTACTTGAATGCTTTAACAACTAAAAAAAAGATGCATTGAAGCAAAACAAGCTCCTGCCAGCTGTAAATACCTTTTTTCAGTTCACCTGAGGATGGCAAGTTTGCCCAGTTGCTTTGTGACAAGCACATGAATGGGGCAGACAGACCATAGGCACATGCTGTTGAAACCTCATGGCTACAGACACGCCGACAAAGGCAAGAGCAGTCCAAGACATCAGTTACTCAAACCAACTAAAACCATATAATAGCCAGGTATTCCTTAAAATTCTAGAATCCAGAACAAATTTTCCACTCATGGGAACTGATAACCTTCCATATTCTAGCAATCTAAACACTGCCTGAGTGCATGGGTGATCAGTTATCTTTAGACAAAAATCATCCTGCAGAGAGTGAAGAAATTATTTAAAAGACAAATACAAAAAGAGGAAAAAAAGTAAAGGAAGAAAATAAAAGAAAAAAGACAAATGATGGGACTTCAGAAGAAAATAGAGTTTTGCTATTTTTATGGAACACCCAAGTAAACTGGGACAATAAACAGACACATGCAGACTCAGGAATTGTGAGTTCATTTTTCCAGAAAAATGTATAGATATTTTACTTGGATCCAACCAGAAACTAAAAATTAAATGCATGCAATAATACAATAGAGTCTCTGAATACTCTTTGGGACTGTAAACTTACATATTGAAAAACTTCTGTTCAAAAAGCATTCCACAAAACTGAGCTGCAGCATCAAAGTAAGAACAGTGCATAGGATTCAATGTGAAGAAGGACAAGGCAGTGTTAATGGGAAAGAGGGACCGTACTATGGGAGCTGGCAGCCAAAACCAACAACCTTGCTTTCACTAGATCTCAAAGAATAATATTTAATTTAAGTACTGGCTTTATAGAAAGCCACAAAAAATGAGACTCCCAGCGCTGGAAGTGAGAACATATTTAATTTCCAGCCAGAATACTAGATCCGTTCCAAAGCTGAGTTACTGGAAGTCTTCCACTGTCTCCAGTCTTTTTTTTTTTTTTTTTTTTTCATTTTATGTCCCTCTTATTTTCAAAATGAGTGAGCAGGTATTTCCCATTTAACCCCAAGAATTAGAAATACACAGTATATACATATATTAATTCCAAAAATGTAAAATATAAAATTCAAATCTGTCTAAAGAATTATATTTAGTATACACCACACTGCTGAAATAAATTAAGCATAGTTTCAATTAACATGTTTTAATTCAATTTCTCCAGTATTCCAATACTCTTCTGGGAAAGGAAACAAAAGGAAAAATGGTTTTACAAATCCTCCAAATGCTATACCCATACTTTAGTAAACAAATGATGTTATAATTATTATTTTGAGAATATTACTATGCTGCAAGAAAAGTACAGCAGATAGATTATTAATCTTTCATATTAGCTAAACCAGAAACACTGCTAGATGCAGTATTGTATTAGTACAAATATAAGATTTTATGTCTTCGGACAAACTTGTACTAGATTTTTATTTAAAGAAAAGGATTTGCTGATCATTCTAGGAATTCAAATTGTTTTTTGAAAGTAAAGTGTCATTGGTGTACTTTAAAATGTTCATTAACAATCATAAGCCAGAAGCAGTCACCAAATAATCATGGCCACAGAAGAAAGCTGTGTACTCACCAGGCTTTATTAGAGTTGCAAATCACAAGCAATGGACTGATTCCAAATTTATTGTCTCCACAAAATTAAGGAAAAACAAAGAGCTGAAGACATCAGTGAAGCACAGTAATATGCTTCAAGCTAAGTCTTTTCAAAAGTGTATTTCTATCTAAAGTTATAAGGAGATAATCAGCAACAGCAAAACAAGTTCATTTTCAGCATAAATAAACACTCTAAGCCAACTAAGAAATAGAAATCCCCCTTTAATTTGTCCCACAAAGATATTTTCTTTATTTTTCTGGTTTGGTGAATATTAAGAGTGTGTCATATAATGAGTTTCCATTTGCATGAGTGCTGCAGTAAAGAGGCTTCCTTTAGACTAGCCCAGATAAATTTTCTAGCTTACTACTGCAATAGGCTCTCCAAATGGTTTACCCAAACCCCGGGCAGGGATGAAATTTGAAATGTCTCCGTAGAAGTAAGAGCAAATGAGGGGTCTCACACTAAAGCACGTGCACTCCCCCTGCCAAATCCCAGGACACAAATGACGGATGTTGGCCACCCCACTCACACAGGCTATGCTCACCTTAGAGCTGAGGTTCACTAAAAGCTGCCTGTGGAAGCCTGGGTGGGATTTTCTCTTGACCTTTAAAGCCAGTTGCCTGCTGCACTTCCAGCTATTTACTGTTGCTGCAGGGAGGAATGATATTTCCTTGTAAAAGTCCTTCTCCATGAGAACCAAGGTCTGCATGGTATCAACTCTCTGCTGAGAGCTGCAAACACTCATGTGTTAATTACTTAATTGCTGCCCTGATAGTACTGGGGGGGAGTTTGCCCTGAGCTAATGTTTTATAGAATCAAGCCCAAGGGTTGCTGCAATAACTAAGAATAAAGGGAGTCCATAAATAAAGCCCTCTTCAGACAGAGCAAAGAGCTATTTAGTTCAGCCTCTCTCTGAGTGGCTAATGGAGTATATTTGAGGGGAAAAGCATAGGAACAGAAGCTTACTGTACAACACAGTATATAAAACATCTTTCCCTACAACCTCTAATGCTTTCTGCAGCTTAGAAACCACCTGAGCTAAAAGGAATAGATTCTTCTCTTTTCTTAAATCTTCCAGGTTAAAAAGCAGCCAGTAGTA
This sequence comes from Taeniopygia guttata, assembly GCF_048771995.1. Classification (NCBI taxonomy): domain Eukaryota; kingdom Metazoa; phylum Chordata; class Aves; order Passeriformes; family Estrildidae; genus Taeniopygia; species Taeniopygia guttata. The sequence goes on along the minus strand of NC_133030.1, from coordinate 35,009,688 downwards.
GACCCGCTTTCAATAAAACCAACACACAAAGGCCCTGGGTGCTGTGAACCTGACAGCAATTTACAGCCATTTAGAACAATGAGTGAGCCTATTGCCAATACACGCTAGTAGAGCGTGATAAATGCAGAACAAAATTTAACATTTCAATCTAGATTATTAAAGAAAACAGTACTTCATCCATCAAATTTATATCTGTCCTATCTGGGTATTTATCAGCATAGTTCTGTGCTACATAAGCAGAACAACAAAGGCAGTGGCAGTAGCCCCATAAGCTTTGCAATAAGCTTGCACTGTGTCTATCTGTGCTGAGGTGTGCTTAGAACAGAGGAGTTTTACTGCCATGTAACTCCAGCTAGTCCTCAGCATCCATCAGGCATGACAAGTTATTTGGTAAGATCAGGTTGCTCTTGCTAGTGTATGTTTCCATGAGCATGAGAATTAAGCCATTTCTGAAAGAACAACATGGGTGGGGTTGGGCTTCAGGTGGGTGACAGTGAAGCCTGCTGTCCTCTCTGTTACATGGTACACTCTGTGACGCGTGCTTGGCTCCCTGCAATACAGATATGCATATTAAGTTCACTAATTTTTTTAGTAAGAATCATTTACAGGCACTGTATTATGTCCTATTAGAAAGCAAAGCCATTGTATTTAAACATGAATATGCTAGGGAGTTCATTTTAAATTCCCTTACTGTACACATCAAATGATATTTTTTCAATTAAACTGATTCAGTATTGGAACAGAGCATAACTATATTTCCTTGAGTACTCTCACAGGCAGTTGAACATCTGGAGGTAAAAAAGCAGCAATAGAAAAGAAGAGCTGCTGTACAGGTTCTTCACATCAAGCTGAAAAAAATTCCATAGTCCCTGCCTGCTTCTTGAAAGTAGATATCAAGTATCTCTGAGAAAAGGATAGGATTTGAGATTATGATGATAGAACAAAGGGTTATGAAAATATGTAAATATGTTGAGAAGGAAATTCTAAAGTGCCATTGCTGTCATCTGCAATATGTGTTTCTTTTCTCGGTTCCAGCCTCTGTTGCTTTTAGTGTAAAGTGTATGTTGCATTTTTGCTACTACTTACACTGTATGTATCTCAAGGGTTTGCTTATTCTTAATTAAAATTAGATTAATGAAGTTTATCCTCAGAATTTTTATTGTCTTCCAGAAGCCGCTGTTCACAGGAAGAGGCCAACACCAAGACAGAAGGTGAAAAGAGCATGAGGAGTATAGGGAAGCAGGGACAATGAAAACCAAAAAGGAATTATCTGAATAAGCTTCATGTCCTACCAGCTTAAAGGCAATGAAGCAATTTTTGTTTATTGCTGTGGTCCACAGGCACTCCCCAAAGCTGTAACTTACAATCATTTTTTACATATTTTATACACAACGTAATTCTGCCTCAAACACTGTTGACTTGTATGAGTTGGTCCTGCTCAGCACATCACAGAGGGCCTCAGTGACCTTGGCTGAATTTTAATGGGGAAGTTTTACACTGGTAAGTTGTTTTGCAGGAAATAGAAGTCATGAGTTAGCATTTTTTGTGCTGTTAAACATATCCTTTCTCATCTCTCTCAGTTTTAACAGGGATGGTTAGAATAACCATACTTACAGCTGTTACTTCCTATGCCCCTATCTATATATAGGTTCCTGTATATAAATGTAAATAAACATGAGGTCTGCTCTTACCTGAGATGGCCTTGGAGTTTTTTTCAGAATCAAAATATTGTTTGAAATTCAGGAGTTTAGTTTTTTTAAAAGTTTCCTGCAGAATCAGTATCCACTTTTCACATATCTAATACATTTTATTTCACTGTCTCATTGAACATTAATGAATTTTCAGGAAGGAACCATGTAAGGACTGTAATGATTAGTTTTATTTAAGGGAAGATTTGTTCAAAAATAGGCTAATGATTTAGCCAAGTTTATTCAGGTGTCAGTGGCCAAATGAGACATAAAATCTCTGAGCCCTAACTCACAGATGATCACTCAGATCAACAGCTCCTTGATGCTGTTTCAGAAATACCTTTTTACCCCTTCTCTGAAGTACATTTAGCATACAGATTAAGCACTTTCATGCTGGCTTCATCTTGATATTTTACTTTGAAGATTCAAGCCAAGCAGTTACCCATCTCTTCCAAATGTGTATCTGAAGATGCATTAGCAGAAAATCATTAAATCAATCAGCAACAGAAAGACACAAATGCTGGAGTGAACAGCAGTTTGCAATAGTTCCCATACATCCAAGCATTTTCTATGCCTCATGCACTGAGACTAACTGGGACAAAAATGTGAGAGTGTCTGGCCAAATTCTGCCATGATAGGAGGTGAAATGGTTTGCATCTCTTTGTCAAAGCTAAACTCACTTTTGGCTGAGGACTGACACCATGCCTTTGTATCATTAACAGTTCAGAGTTTCCCACACCCTATTCCTGGATATATGATATTATATTACAGAAATGGCTAAAGACACCATTTACAAAGGTAAGCAGTGTAAAATAAGTTAAGGTTATACCCCCTTGCCACTGCAGCAGCCTTCTGGAATGCAGAAACCCCACAATGGAGAAAGCAAATAAGTGTTAAACAAGGTGTACCCAGGGACAAGGGTTATGGTGTGGTTGGCTTCTCTAGTGGTCATTGTCCAGTGGATGGACTGTTGATGTTGGAGCATCCATGAAAGAAAGGTACTGGTTTGGCCAGCTGTGTAACTCCACTTGCACTTCAGATTCGGAAGCCTTGAAACACACTGGGTGTAAAAATACAGTGCTTGGTTCAGTTTATTATTTTAATTTAAATGGACTCAGGAGATACATTATCACTCTGGATAGAGATACCAGGGCTAATAAGAGCAAATGGCTTGGTCTTCCTAAAGCTCTTCTGCAGGTGGAGTACAGTTTCCATCCTCGGATTGCCGGGATACGACTGAGGACGCTGGTTCCGAGGCTCAGGGCAATGCCCACAGTCCACAGGTAGAGATCGATGACAGGAGGATTCAGCTCAGTCCTATTTCATAACAACTCTTGGTTCACATGGACTTTTCAGCAGTGTTATCCTTAGCCCCCAAGAATAAGAAGCCTGTGGGAGTGCAGAGGAAATATATATGTTCTTCCCAGACCTCTCTTGGACAGAGCCCAAATTCCTCAGTGTAGGAGGGCTATGAGGTTGAGATTTGGGAAAAAGGTTCTGACAGACACAGCCAGCTGGAAAGAGAGTGATCTGCATGCACAGTTCCTTCCACAGATGAATCAGGATGAAATGATTTTACATGTTTTTTCATTGTCCTTCCCACCTTGTAAACATTCCTAAAGCCTGTCTGTAAGCCCTGCATAAAGAAGTGCTAATATCCATATGTCAGTACTGGAAATGGTTTTTCCCACACCTAAAGAGCCAAGTTCAGCCCATATGTAATTCCCCTCACTTTAATAGCTTTGCAGAAGGAAGGATACTGGCCCAGTAAGTCCACCCAAAAGCTGCAGATCCTGCTGAAAACAGCTGTCTACCTTGTGAGGGGGATGAATCACCACAGACCTCAGTTGCTCAGGCCTTTGCAATTCTGTGTGCAATTCTGCCTGCAAATCTCTAAATTATCTGGACACCAGCTGCTTCAAAAGCTTGAAAGCCTCATTATAAGAGATAAGGACAGAAGAGCAGCCCTTGCTCTCAGTTCCTAAAATATGTCCATTGAATGTGAATCTGTGCTGTAGTTGTACTTTGTTTATCCTACTGCAAGGCATTCTTGATTAGCTACAATATCCAGGAAGAATTATTATTCTTTCTGGTACATTTCCTGATTTTCAGAAAGGAGCGATGAGTATTCACCCTTCTTTGCTCTGACAGTTGCACACTAGAACCAGGATGTAGGTCAGGGTGAACCAGTGCACCTAGAGGTATTAAATTGCTTCAGTGTCTGGCCAGTAAATCTTGATCCTGTGGCCAGGAAAAGCTGAATGCCAGCTTTGCAGTAAAAATGGACCAGCAGGGAGTTTGAGAGAAGCTGAGGGGAAAATTTTCATAGGATCATGAGGGAATGTTATTTAACAAATTCTCTTCTATTACAATGATTCTGTGACCCTGGTGATGCCTTCCAGTCTTATGTTGCTATAAATACCTTGCCTGAGAACTAATTCCTCTTGACAAGCTGACAGAGCTTCAGCACACAATAGAGCATGTCACCAGTTAGTTTATCTTATGGCTAACATTAGTATTTGATTTCTGTTGTCTGCTACTGTTACTCTGGACAGCAAGGTACTGCTTTTAATATTACCTGTTGAGACTTGTACATAATGAGTAAATAAACTTGCAGCTCCTTCAACAACATATGATCTAAATTAAAAGACTTGAAAGTAACATTCCTATGCTTTTTAAGCATGTATATTCTAGGATCCTAAATTATAAATTTAATTATAAATATGTACAAATTCCAGTTAAAATAATCTGCTTGGGACAAAAGTTCACCCTTACAAGAATTGTAACATCAGACATCACAATTAATGTTAGCTAAAAATAGTAGAGGAAGGGTCTTCAGAATGAATGTAGATGAGTCATTTTAATCACACTAGAGCTTTTTATAATTTGCTTTTGTGATGGAATAAAACATGAGACAACACAGTTTAGGAAAATTATTTTCCACGAGCTGTGCTGAGAAAGAGATAAACAAGATAAATCTGTCACTCTCTTGGATATTGAAATATATATATAAAAACCTATTCCTATTTCCTGGCAGGGAACATGAGGAGGGAGAAACAGAGAAGTTAAGGTGAAACTATCTATAACTAATTTTCCTGTGCCCAGATAAGGTCATGAAGAAAAGTCATTTTTGCAGCCAGCCTCTCTCATCCTGCTCAATGAGTAGCACCTTTCCCTCTTCCAGTCTGTTGCATAGTACTCTGTGTGGTGTGAGATTAAGGCTTCTTCAAGATGTTCCCATTTTTCCTAATGTGACAAGGCAGGGGGTTGTCAGGATTTTACCAGGCAATAATACAACTAATTTTTTTAGTCTAGATACACAGATGCCTCCTTCTCTGCATGTTGTGACACAAATCCCTTAGCAAAAATTTCATTTCACTTTTCCCTACTTTAGCTTTATCAAAAGGTATCCTAAGCACCTAAAATCCCAATCCAAAGGCCACCTCTTCTAATTTAGACATCTAATTTTTTTCTGTAATCAGTGCACCCTTACCATAATATCTCACCTACCATACATTTGTCTCAGGATCCTTCTCCTCAGCATACTTTACCTAATTCTAAGATAAATGAGTAAGTGCACAGTAAGTGCACTGCAGAGTAAAAGTAAGTGACCAGTACAGACTAGATGTCTGATGTTTAGACAACTAAAATAAAAAATAACAATACCAAGGTTTGTTCAATTTATTTCTGCGTAAATCTTCACATGATTATCTATAGGAGGTATTTTAGATTCTAAATTGAAAGATCTTTTTCAGCCCGGAATATACAGATGACAGCAGAAGACATGTCCCTTTGCATGTGTCATCAATGATTCCTTGCAAACAATTTCAGTCATTTGTTCCAAATTAGTAGTTTTGCTCTAGACTTGCTCTACAGCCAATGATGAAAGGCAAGTACCTTAAGAGTAGAGTCTCTGGGTGTGCCTGCCTTTCTCCAATGACTACAGAGGGAGACTGAAACTTCTACAGTCCCACCTTATGTACTTCAGTTAAATGATGGGATGAATCCATGTATGGAGGCTGCAGTGCTGGGGCTTGTAGTAAATTTGAACTGCACATTAAAATCTTGCAAGTATAATATAAATCATAAGTGTTAGTTGTGTTTGTGTACTCCATGTATGCATGCACAGTTTTTGTATGCTACTACTAGAACAAAGTAAAACAACATGGTGACATTATCTGTGAAATAGTGGAGCCAGTTTTCAGAAAGATGCAGAAAACCTTTGCATGCAGACCTCAGCTTAAATTATTTCTTGGAAGTGAGCTTTACCCAGTTATACAAAGTGGAATAATATTTTGAGAGCCAATCAAATGCAATATTGCATTTTCTGGTTAAGTATAATTATATGGTGAGACCATTTGACTCAATAAAAACAGTAACAATAACAACAGTAACAATAGCAATAATAATAAATAAATAAATAAATAAATAAATAAATAAATAAAGCAGCCTCTGATAAGTTTTATTGTCAGTGACATCCAGATCAGCAATGGTTACAAGCAGTGGACACAAAACGAAGTTGTCTGGTTTTGACAAGAAGATATTCTGCATTTAGCAAAGGCATATGTTTCAAACTCAAATGACTTCACTTCAAATTAAAGCAAAAAATGTTTTGAAGTGTCGTCATTTGATAATCATTTGCTTTAAAATAAGCAACAGATTTCCATCTAATGGGATCCACATCTTTAACAAGTGAACCAACAAACAAAAAGCAAAGTGAACCAAACAAAAAACAACCTGCTCTAAAATATAATTCCAAAATAAATTACATCTAGCTGTTTTGTTGTTGTTGTGCTCTGTTTTCCTTTTTTGGCTGCCTGTAGAGCTCCCACAATTTTTTCATTGCTACAATGACAAATGCTATGAGAAAAGACCTGGGCCACTGCCAAAAATCTACTCTAGACTTCAGTATATGTTTCTGCTTTCAAGAGTCAATTGTTTTCCTTCTCTCCCAGGGGTCACTTGCTACCTTATTACCAGAAAGAATGACCCCTTGACAGCGCAATTGAGATCCAGAAACTCAACAAAACTGTAACCCCTCCAGTGGCATCAGAATTGTAATCAACAGCAGTGGGTCTGGAAGACAAATGTACTTGTATATAAGGCCACCATCTTAGAAAGTGGCTTCTCTACTTGTAAAGAAACCTATCTCTATTTGGTTTCTTTCGATATTTTTATTACCCCTTTCTTGTAACCTTTTCATTGCTAGTGCTCTTGAGGCAGGAGTGTTTTCACAGTGTTGGAATTACCTGTGCTCATTTTACACAGTTTGCTGCCTATTCCTTCTCTTGCAATCTGTGCTGTGAAGCACATGACTAGAGATGGGAGCCCCCAGTCACTATGGATTTCTTCTCGTATTCAGCTTAATTCACTAGCAGAATAGTTGTTCCTTCAGTATTCTTATTGCCACGTAAGAAACATGAGTACAGAATCTCCAGCCTTGAAGCCACATAGAAGAATGATCTTGAAATATTAAGGAGAACTTTACAGAGAATATACTTGCCCTTGCAAAGGCATGCACTGAAATAGTGCTACACAATAATATTTCTCAAATGTAGTTATTACTAAAAGTATTAAACTTTTTGCTGGATCCTTTTGCATACCCAAGATCTGCAAAACCTAGGTTGTTTCAGATAAGTAAAAGCAAAGATATTCTGCAGCACAAGACCCTAGTCTACTTCTTATATTGTACATGTGGAACCCTGACCCAGAGGCCTGAGGTTGCCAGAAAGTGCACCTCTAAATTGCCTAAAGGGGTTTTTTTTTTTTTTTGAAAATGTCAACAAACTTTCAGAAAATCTCGGTATGAATTAAAGCTTAAAATGTTTCTTATTCTGGTGATTTTATTACCAGAATTACTTGACATGTGTGCTAGAAAGAATTTTTTTAAGACCATCCAACCACATGGTAGAAAACAAGGTACCCATGAACCAAAGCACTGTTCCCAGATGCTCTGCCATCTGACTATCATTACACAGATATTGGGAAATACTTCAGATAATTGTAAGAGAAAGTTCCTCAAGATATACAAGATAAAAAGATCTAAAAAACAGACAAAAACAGAGAGTGAGGCAAAACACAAGCGCACAAAATCCCACTGCCTTTAACAGAGATTTGGGTGAATGCAGAAATTTTCAGAGACATGAGTCTTAAAACAGCATCATGGCCTGAGGTGCAAAAAACTCAGCAACAGAATTCTGCTGAGCATGCGCTGGGAAGAACAAGAAAGCATGAGGTCAAAAAAGAAATGTTTTTGTTACCTTTCTCAGACATAAGCCATCATATTTTACAAACAACAAAATAAAAGGTATTAGACCCCTAAGTGATCCCAGGAAGGAGCAGCAGATGGCCAGCCTAGCACCTTCAGAAGAGAAGTAGCACGAATAGCAAGAATGTGGTTTTTCCTACACTGTCTTCCCAATGAGATGTCACCATAATGCAAAGAAGGTGCCAAGTCCTTGCCCAGTTTTCCCTGCTGAGGCACAGCAGTTCTGCTACAGACAGGCAAGAGGGAGGAGGCTGTGAAAAGGGCTCTTCTGCCCCAGAAACCAGGCTGTGGTCTCTGGTAAGAGCAGATAAAGTAATGTTTTGAGTTTTAGGTTGCTGCCTCACAGTAAGCTCCATGTGACTGAGCTGTTCCCCTATCAACAGTCACACTGTTGACAAGGCAGAGTTGTCTTCTCTGGCAAAGAGACAAAGTTGCTTCACACCTGTGTTTTACTTCTGCAAATCGAAGGGCAGGATTGAGGCCCTAATTAATAACCAAAAGGGGTAAATTGACAAGAGCTTTTGGCACTACTTTTGAAAAACATATGGCCTCTTATTTTCTTACATATTAGGTCACATCATTTTAAGTTCTATCCAAAAGCCCAGAAGCAAGTTACATGGATTCTCTGTACATGTTTAAGTACCATACATTAAAAATAACATGCTGAAATAATGCTGTCAAAGTATGAGACCTACCTGACTGATGGAATATTCTTCTATAAAGAGCAGCTCTAAGCTTCCCTTAAACAGAATGAAGGAAAATCTAAAGATAATAATGAATAAGAAAGCAGCTGCTTCTGCCAGAACCATCAAGTTAAATGGCTCTTTGTATTGTTCAAAATGTGTACAATATTGTGTTCTGTGGCAGAGGGTAAAGAGGGGGAACTTCCAGAGATGTTTTGATGAAACAACAAATAAAACTAATATTTTGACAGAGAGATCTCATCTTATTAAAAAAAAAAAAAAAAAAAAAAAGAAAAGCATTTCTCCCATTTCTCTGACTCAAACAGGAATCTCTTTATTGAGGTTCCACGTGGAGCCTTACAGTAATACTTAAAGGAAATGTGCCATTCGTAACAGAACATGCAGAATGTCTGAAGACCCTGAGTGCTTGGCATTGTTCAAGCTTAGTTCTAAATACCTATGACAGACATTTTCGTAACATGTTTCCTGAAAGTAACATCAAGGATTTACTTCAGCAGTAGCTTGTGCATGCTGATAGGTTGAATTGGTGCTCATATACCAATACAAAATAGGATTGGCTTCTGTTAACGCGCAAAGTTAGGGGGGGTATTTTTTATGCCAGTATTGGAATTTATTTGCCCTCCTGATGAAATGTTTACCTCAGTCTGCCTCATCAATATTAACCTCACAGATCAACAGATCTTCATATCGACAGAATAGGGAAGTCAATATCACCTTATTATTATTTAATAAGTATTTCATTGTCAGTAACTGAGTGAGAACAAACATCTGTGCAGTATAATGGCATGCACTTTAATTTTGCAAGGTTACTGTCATGCATGTTTGACAGAAGAAAGCCAACCCATAGTAAAAAATCCCCCAGTAATATCAGTGTATAAAATGACAACATGTTGAAGGACATTTAAATTGAACAAAACAGGGGTTTTTTTAGTCACAGATTTGATATACAAATGTTGGATATGTTTTACTGTGGGTTCTGACTATGATTGATAGGAGATGCATCAATTTCAAGGTTTGTGAATTTAAGTAAATTGTTGTCAGTGGTATCACTTCTTCTTTTTTGTATTTTTTTTTCAAATTATCTCCTTACAGAGAATAGAGCACTCCAAATTGAGACAGGATATACATAAAGCATCAATTTAGCTTGAATATCCACTTACAATAGTAAAAAGAAAATAGTTGTGATAAGAATTTGAGTACATCAGAGTTGTTCAGAAAACTCCAAAGTATTTTTTAAAAAGCATTACTTATGGTTTTTCTTCTAAATAGTTTTTTCTGCTTCTATTTGGAAAATACTTTTTTCACCTTTCCTTTCTAAGGAAAAATATAATATTTATCTTAAAAAAATAAAAATAGTAGTAGTAGATCTTAGATATTCTCTTATCTTGGTCCTCAGAATGTAATTCCATTAATTAGACATTAGAAAAAAATACTCTTATACATTAGGAAAAAATATAATCAAAATTGTATCAACCCTTTGCAAGGTGAAGGGAGTTTATTTACCCTTCTTTCCTTCATACTAATGCTTTACTTGACTAAAAAGCCTGAAAAGCTTTCTTTAATATTGTGCTTAAGCATCATGCAGCAAAGCTTGCTGTGGATCCAGTGCTTTCAGAAATTAGCTGCGTCTGATTATAAACTAGTTTTCCCTCAGTTGCTTCTTATCTGATGATGTCTGACTCAGGATGTGGTGAAATGCACAGATACTTTTTATTATGTTTTCCAACGCATGGTCACGACTCGTTTCCATGTATAAGTATGTTGTGTCTATGTATCTACACGCCTGTCTGTATGCATAGAGCAATGTATATGCTGTTTGTGTGTGGGTCTGGTTTTAACATCAGATTCTATAAATGAATAAAGATACTATCTTCATTTTACTGTTCTCTAAAGGGGCAACGTGGAATAGATTCTGTAAATCTAACTATACATGTTGCTGATTAAAAGCTGATGGTAACAATTAATATACAAGGGGACAGACTAGTTTTTCTTCTAACTTTTTTTTTGAGAGAAAAAAAATGAAAATTAGACAGAAAAGACTATTTCCAGATGTGACTGTATAGGGTTTGATTTGAAGTACTTTCGTTATCTACTTAATAATGCATATAAGAATGCTCATGTGAAATGTTTGTTAAAACTCTATCCTAGTGGATATTTGTGCTTATGAATTGATTCCTTATCCATATTTTATGGAGAAGTAACTCGGCACTGGATTACAGCACATTATTTTCCAAACTCCTTATTAGACTCTGCATATCTCTCTACTGTGCCTCCAGGCTTAAACTAAAAACAAACTTAAGAAAAATTTAAAGAGACAACATTCAGAAACTTATGTTTTTACAAAGCTTCTGAAAGTTCATAATTATTTTTGTCCCTAATAGGCCTGCCTTTGAAATAATTTGATGGCTAGGTTTGTAAATTCGCTTGGAAAGATCTGGCATTCCATAGTCATTAAGGGGAGTATATATCACAAAAATGGTTTTGCATATAAATAACAGTATACGGGATTTGGCTTAAATTGTCTGCTTTCATTTGATTTTTTTTTTCTTCTGAGATAATTTGGAGGGAAGCAGGAAGATCAAATTGAACACAATTTGGAAATGAAACTTGGATAATTGAGCTAAGTAGGTTGAACTTGCCAGTCACCTGTGACCTCTTCCTAGTGACACATAGTTTCAAACAGCTGAAATGAGAGGGCCTGCATCGAACTGCACAAAATAAATACAGCGAGTGGAGTTTCGGCCTGGACCCATGTCATCCCTCGTAGTCTGCTCCATTTGTATTGAAGATGGAGGAACTCGAGCAGCACCACTGCCTCGGGAAGGTGTTTGGCCACCGGGTGTGTTCAGGGTGGAGGGGAGGAGGATGGGCACGCTGCGAGGCCCACCGTGCAGGGTGGTGGGGGAACAGAGCAGCACTGGACCTGCAAGAGGTGAGAAATTGGAACTTCACAGGTAAACAAGCTCACCCGTGATAAGGTCTCCTTTACATACTGCTGCAACTGAATGTTTGCGATTGTCCCTATGTGGAAACCTAATATTTTGCTGTTCATTTTGAAGCGATTATTCAAAACACCTTGGCAGCTGAACCCTCCCTGCTTTCAGGATAATTATTTCTAATCGTGATTGGCAATAATAGTAATTGCCATATTCAGCCAGCACCCAGCTGTAACGATTTTTCTTTATTATTATTATTTGGGTTAACAATCTCCACTGACAACAATGTCTCCCGACCCTCTTCTCCCTCCCTCAAATATACAGGGAAATGAGTACCAATGCTCTGCAGCAGCCGTCGGGTGGGCCGCTTCCCCCTTCCTGGCGGGCTCTGCGCGGACAGGGGATGAGCAGAGGGCGGCTGTCCGCTGGGGTGTCCTGCCGGGGGGCTGCTGTGGATGATCGGGGGCGACCCGGGCTGCCGTAGCCTTCCCCCAACACCACCGCCCGGCCTCCCCCTCTCTGACGGAGCAGGGGCTGCAGCCGCGGCTGCAGCTTCTTAATAAACCTCCGGGTCGATGATGCATCGCTTGCTAGTGAATCTTCGCGGGTTTATTTATTTTAACTAAATCGGCCAAATGGATCGCAGCTCTGTGTTGACTCTGGCGAGAGGCGAGGCGGGGAGCCGGGGGGCGGCGGAGCTGACAGGTCGCCCGGGGGTTGCGGCGTTTTGTGCGTGCAGGGACTCTGCAACTGCCCGCCGCCCCCCCGGGAAAGGCTCCTCCGCCACCGTGACCGCCCCCCTCCCCTTCCTCCTCCTCCTCCTCCTCCCCCCAGCTCGGTCGCAGGCGCCCTTGTAAGGAAGAACCGAGCTCAGGCACCGACCGGAGCGGGGCACCCCCCCGGCCAGGCGGCTCGGTCCGGCCGCCGGGGAAGGAGTGGGGGCGAGGGAGTGAAAGGCAAAGGATGAGTGTTTCGAACAAGGGTAAATCCGGCCGGTTAGAGGCTTCCTCAAGTTGACGGTCACTAGAGAGAGGTGAGGGTCAGAGCTCTCCCCGCTGGCCTTGGGGGGCGAGAGTTTCCCGAGGGGATCCCCCTCTGAGCCAGGGACAGCCGGGCAGAGAGCGGCGGCCAGCCATCCCCTTGTGCGGCGCTGAGGCACAGCGAGCCCAGCTCTTCTCCTGCCAGCCGAACTTCGCAGCGTTTCTCGTGTTTATTCACGCTCACATCAAAGTCGGAGTTTGGGCCGCGGCGAGCGGGAGGCTGGGGGCGTCCCCCGAGCCCGCTGCTGCTCTGGTGCCGCACGGCCACCGCGCCCAGCGCGCCAGGAGCGCCCCGAGCCCTTGGGTGCCTTGCAGGTAAACACAGCAAGCTACTCGGGAATAAAAGCAGCCTCTGGTTTTTAAAACCACACAGAAGTTACGGACCTGCGTCAGCAGGAGTGGTGTCACTGGCCTTCCCCGATGGGCGCCGTGCCTGCCCTTTGTCACCTCTGGGGCATCCCCGCATCCTCAGCCCGGTCCCAGCGGACGGCAGCCGCCTCCCCGAGGTGCCGCGCTCCGCTGGGAGCGGGGGAGGCCGCGGCCGGGCTGCCGGGCACCGCCGCGCTGCTGTCGGTGGGTGCCGGGCCGATGGGACGGGCAGCCCGGCACCGCGCACCGCTGCCAGCCCCCCTTCCTCCGGGAACGCTGCTCCCTGACGTCAGATGTTTGCCTAGTCTTTTGTTCAGTTAAAAATAGTTTCACGCAGCAGCTTACCTGCCGTGGGTGGCGGCTGACCGTGGGCTGCGCCAGGGAAGCGTTTTCTGGCAGAATCAATTATTTTCCTTCGCCCTCGGATCTTTGATCTCCGCACGCAAATTAATTATAGTAGTATGCACGAAACTGGCTCTCAGTCTTCTAAACCCAGCATTTTGCTGCCTGAAACACATGAAAAGGGAAAGTTTCTTTGCAGTCTAGCTGTAGCAGAGCTACGTTACCAAGGCTAGGTATTTCTTACTGAGACCCATTGAATTGTATGTACTCGCAAATATTATCATCACTCCAGTAGCCTTTGTTTTTTATTTTTGCCTTTGCGTCTCATTCATGACCGTTATGGTGTTGTACTTGCAACTGCATATTATCCTAGTAAAATAATTGCTTTATAGCAGATTACTTGCAGCAGACATTTATTCTTCTTCTCCTGATTCTATGGAGTTATTAGAAAGTAATGGGTGCCAAGACAATCAAGGAACATTTCCTAATTAAAGAGGAAAAATGGAACTGTCACCATTTTCCACTGTTTGTGAGCCAATTCATGTGCTCAGATCACACACATTTGTACATCACGAACACAGGCATAGGTACTGTATGTCTGTAGTGCATTTGCACACACGTACACACACTCCTCACACAGTTAGTTCCTATTTCTTACAGAGGTTAAAGAATAACTTGAAATCGAAGACAAATGAATTGACAGGAAAATGTATCACTTTTTTTCCGCTTTAATTTCTTCCCACATTATAATGAATCTCTGAGCCTTTAGCTAGGTGGGCAATTAACCACCCAGTGCCCGCTGCCCTGTAACAATCACCCCGCTGTATAGCTTAACGGGGCTGAAGTTTTTTAACAGCTCCATATCCTTATTTTATTATTGTGTACGTGTGGGATACGTAATCTCCCACACGTGCAGATCTATGGGATCTATACAGCGGACGTATAATTTTATAGTTTATCTTAGCCCAACTGCTCCTGGGTGACAAATCTGTCTGTCGCAGAGAGCACCGTCCTCATTTCAATACTATTTCGTTCTGGGAGCGCGCACGGTAATTCTTTACATCGAAATTGCTTCCCCTCTGGTTCCTATATTTTAATTTAGTAAAGGACTGATTAGCTGTGGCTTTAAAAGGGCCAGGTCTGCGCTGGCTAACAGCGTCACCTCTCACCTCTCTGCAGCCCCGGGCTGGGGTCACTGCGGGGCCGCGGCGGGGGAGTTGGCAGCGCTGCTCCGGCTGCCGCTGCCGCCGCGCCTACCTGCGCGCCCCTCACCGCCCCTCACCGCGCCGCGCAGCGCCCCTCGCCGCTGCCGAGCTGCCTCTGGGAGCAAATCCCCCGTCCCCCCCGCCGCAGGGGGAAGAGCAGCCCGCCCGCCTCTGCCTCTGGTACACCGCTGCTGGCGTGAATCACCGCGGAAACAACGGGAAGATGCAGCTCTGCTAGGCGAAAAGAATTGTTTGGGTTCTTTTAATTCGCAACGACCTGGTTTAATGGCACCCTTTCCGCTGACTTCCAGGGAGGGGAGGAGGGCCCGCCGGGGCGCATCGTCCTCTTTAAAGGCTTCGTGTAAACTTACACATTTTGAAAGAATAACTTCAAAAACCTGTGTTTGATTGTATTCAGGCGTGTGCCCATCTCACATCGATTTACGGATCCACTGAAGGTGTAAAGGTGATAATATGCAGGTCGAGTGTCCCTAAATCAGCAGATTCTCCCTTCTCTGACAAATCCTGGAATTAGTTTAACGAGGGAAAAATATTATTTTTCATCTGTAAAAATGTATTTCAAAGAGGGATGATATTCTAACAGGAGAGACTACAATAAAAATCAGAATCGCTTCTGGAAAGGTTTCGCTCTGAACAAATATTTCGAGTATGTCGGATCCTCATAAAACTACGCTATAGACTTTATTCTGACGATAACTGGAAAACAGGCAATGCATACAAAATACGAGCAAGAAAGTGTCGAAATCCATTTTTTTCTACCTATGAACAGTGAAAGGTGCAAGTACATTTTAAATACTTTTGATCTTTATGAAACGACAGATGCAGATAAAGGCAAATACCGAATATTCAGGGAAACACAAATAATTTTAAAAGTTACCTTTTTTTGTTTGTTTTTTTTTTTTTGAGTGTAGCGGTGCATTTAGAGAACTGGTGCGGAGTCATCACTTTGTTTATTTTTCTAACGTCTACTCAAATTCCAGCAATCCGCAGAGTAGTAACAGCTTTTTCCATGTGTTTATCATCGAGGTTGCAACAGGATTCGCCTCAATTGTTCTGCCTTTCTTGTGTTTTCCTTTCTTCCCCTTTCTGCATTTCCCAGATACATTCGCTTTTGTTGCAAAAATAAACAGCGGAGTTTTTAACAGCAATTTGAGATGATAATGGTTACTGATCCCATTCTTTCCATCATAACCTTCAAGTGGTTTAAGATTAATGATAGGAGGTGTTTTAGCAAGGAGTGTGGGTTTTCTTCTCCAAAGACCATCGCTATGATAATTTACTTAAGATGTTGACAAGACTGTCAGTAAAGCTAATTTTTTATTAAGCTGCACTGTAGCAACTGTAGTAAGCATTTGTTGTTATTTAAGCACATTGTATTTTTGAATGCCCGACTATAAATATTGTTATTTGCTCTCTGCCTGATGGATTTGCGATAGAGATTATTCCCCTTGCCTTTGTTTCAAGAAAGGTGTCTTCTGGTATTCTGATAAATATTCTCTTCCACCCTCCCCCATCCCCTTTCACGCACATTTTTAAAAAGAAAATAAATTTGAGCAACTACTGTCTTGGTCCAGCAATGTCTTCTGCATAGCATTGTTTTGGCTGGACTCTATCTAGGCTCATCCCTGAACCAACGGGACAAGATGAAGATTTGAGTACTGGGTTTCTGTGATTATTTTTTTTTTTTTAATTGGGCAGAATTACCTTTTGAACAGTAAATATGTAACTGTAGCATCCCAGAGTACGAAGAGGCTTGGGTGCCTCCTTAAGCGAAGCAGTTTGGATGTATTGACGCTCCCGAGCGGAGTTCTGCCTTGTCCGGCCCCCGGCACCCGCGCCGCCCCGGGAGCGGCTCCCCCCGGCAGGCCGGGCCCGCGGCGGCGGCGGCGGCAGCGCTCCCCCGGCCAGGGCTGTCCGCACTCCGGCCGCTTTCCCCGCTCGTCCCGGGACAGCCGGCAGCACAGCCCCTCGGCGGAACCCACCGGGGCTCGGGCTCGGTGTGGGCACGGCGGGCTGGCACGCGTGGGTGCGCGTAGGGCAGCGGAGGCGGGCGCCAAGCAGCCCGCTCGATCGGAGAGGAAAAGTCTGGGGTGAAATCCTAACAGAGCGGTCGATTTTACCTTACTGTTGTGCTTTCAATAAACATGAAGCCGTGGCCTTACCTAGAAATCACGGGAGCCCTGTGACACCCGCTGGGCACCGCTTTATTGCCTTTTTCCCCGCGCCTGCGGCCAGGAGCGCAGAGGGGCCACGCGGGCAGCCAAATTCGGGTGGCGGCCCCCGAGCACCCCCGGGACGGGCAGAGGCACGCAGAGTAAACGGCGGGGGCTACAAAAGCACGGGCCGCCTCCTTATCGGCCGCCCCTCTCCGCTATCGGCAGCCCTGCACTCGCACAGAAAGGAACCGGGCAGCCTCGTAAACAGCTTATGTTACGGTTCCCCGGGCCGAAAGGGAGGCGCGGGGCAAGGGACACCCTCCCTCCGCCTGCGCGGCCCCTGCGCGGCCCCTGCGCGCCCGCGTTCCGTGCCCGGCGCGCAGCGCGGCGGAGCGCGCCTCCGCGGAGGCGCCGGGCGCGGGCAGCAGGGGGCGCTCCGAGGTTGCGCCTGGGAGCCCGCGCTGCCGCGCCGCGCGCCCGCGCACGGACACGCACATGGACACACAGCGGACACACGGACACGCACATGGACACACAGCGGACACACGGACACGCACGGACACGCTCAAGGGGCAGGCGGGGACGTGGGGCGCACACACGTATATACGCCGCACACGCACGCGTGGAGGCACACGCACACGCACACGCGTGTACACGCACACGCGCGGGGACAGCCAGGTGTGCGCGGTGCTGCGCGCGCCGCGCGGGTGCCACCGTGCCGCTCTCTGCGTGTGCGTGTGCGCACCGTACATTATGCAACTTATTAAACACGACGATGAATTGTCAACATTTTTTTCGCATGTTAGTTCCGCTGATCCGGGCAGGATTTATTTTCAGGTCTCGGGTCCCGGAGCTATAATGCGTGATTTCTTTGCCTTAAATAAAATTGGTCAAATGTTGACAACCTTTAAGCCAATCTAACACTCAAGATTACTGATGGGAAACTAATGAGAAAATATCAGATCGTCCGGCCTGGGGGCTCCTAATTAAATCTTAGCTGATTGAAAAATAAAAGCGGGTTCGGGGGCGTGGGGGAGGAGGGAAGAAGCTCCGGGCTGAACTTTAGCTCTCATTTTACGTGATATTTCCCCAGCCCATCTCTCTGCTCTTTCCCCCTCCCTCTCTCCCGCCGTAAAAACTCTAATATTATTTCGCTGGTTATTTCGAGAGATCCGAATGGGGCTATCATTCCTTGCCCGGTAAACATTAAGGCCTTTAAGCAACGTGATTTAACTAATTAGAAAATTTACATCATTAAGTCTCAGGGAGAGAAAAAAGGAGAAACAAATCTGTCAGTCATTTTAAAAGAGACAGGCCCTATTGAAGTGTGAAGAAATCGGCTCTAATTCAAAAAGGCAATCGGGCAGAAAAAGCCCTCAACATTACCCTGCTAGTTATTAATCAGAAGGGGCTTCCCCCTCTTTCCTTCCCTGTAATGGCAAGAGCTGAAGCACATCGTTAGTTTCTCCTAAAGCTACCGCACAGTTTCCATTCAGCTTTTTTGCCACTCGTCCATGTCCCATATTAATAGCGAGTATTTGTCCATTCAAGGCTCATAGATTTGAAAATGTTTCCGAATTGGAGAGCTGCATCCACAGGGAAAAAATCCCCATGTATTAATAAAATAAAATAAAATAAAATAAGCTCCCCGACTCCTCCCTTCCACCTTAGTCAAATACAAGGTCTGCACTGCCCCGTCCCCCCATTAACGGGAGGTCCTAAAGCAAACCTGCTTGGTGAGAACCTGGTTTTGGCTTTGTTTTCCTCCCTTGCCCTGTATTTCTAAACACAGACATAAGCCTGAGTGTGGAAAGCATCCGTAGTCGTCCCCCTCCTGGTTTAGTTTTTTTGTTTGGTTGGTTGTTTTTTCAGTTGGGTTTTTTTTTTTTTTTTTTCCTTTTTTCCCTAGGGACCGGCTGTGTTTAGTGCCACGCACCAGGCTCAAGCAGAACAATACAAACTTGAGTGAAAATCAGAGCGATCGGGTTACTGATGCCGGCTCCTTCACCAAGTGGTGCGGGACGCTGCTGGCCAGCGCGGCGAGCAGGAGGACGAGCTGGCGGCCCCGCTTTGGGGAGCGCAGCTGGGGTGGCGGCACAGGGAGCTCGGCGGGTGGGGGGAGAAATGAAGCAGCTTAGTCCAAAGCACAGAGAGGGTTACATCTCTCTCTCGCTTTCTCTTGTCTTCTCTTTCAAACGCGCTCTCTAATCCTCCCCTTCCAACTGTTCACAGTGGACTATAGTATAAATAATAAATACATCCTACTCCGCTTTTTCTCTCTCCCAATCTCGAAGAATCTGACAGTCGCTTTAATCAAAGGAGTTTGCACTGGTTCTAAAGGAGTTTGCACTGGTTCTTCATGGAGGCAATTTAAGGAATTTTAAACACGCTTCGGACAAAACCAGGCGATAGGGGCCTATTTCTGATCTCACGGCCCGGGGACGATCTCTCCTGCGGCTCGGGGAATTAACCCCGTGTAAATGTGCTCAAGATCAGCCTCCTGGTGGGGATTTTACTTGACAGTAGCCTGTGAAGAAACAATATTTTGGCAAGAAATAATAAAGAGAAAAGTCTCTCCGCCAGCCCTATTCCGACTTCCATTCATTTACGTCCCAGGGCTAGCTTGTAGTCATCTCTGTAGGCAGATGCTTACAGAAGTGTAAGGTCTTCAGCAGGACCGGACATGCTCCTTTCCTAGCGCTAGGTCTGCTGGACGGGAGCCCTCGCGCAGCCCGCAGGGTGCGAGCCGGCCGGGCGGGCGGGCAGCTCGCTGATCCCCGGGGAGCCCCGGCCGCCCCCCGCATCCTCCGCTCAGCACCCCCGGCCTCTGCGAGAGGGAAGCGACCCGGCCGAAACACGTGCTCCGAAAAGTGAAGCGTTTCTCCGTTCCCAGCAAAACCAGTGGAAAACCCGCCCTTGCGCCCGGTGGGCGAGCGGTAAGGCAGAGCTCCCTGCCACAGCGAGAAGAGCTGATGGCAGTACGAAATGGAGAGGGGAGGGCAGAAGGAAGAGGCTGCGCTCCTCCGCCCCTTTGCACCAGTTTGTCTTGCAGTTATTCAAAATGATTGAGTTTTCTGAAGAAGGCCCTTTAGAGAGAAAACAAAACCAGCAACAACCTCTTCCACCAAAACCAACATGAATATCAACCTGTCCACTGGCAGGCCTGCGGAGCTTAGAGGCATTACAGTAAAATTTACGGCGTCCTTAACAACTCCCAATAAAAGCATTAAAATTCCCTTTAATTGAGAAAACATTGATTTTTAACTCTGGAAAGAACGAACCCGTAATTTAATTGCAAGCTTTCACCAACAGAGCAGCATCTCAGGGAGGCCACATTCCATCTTTAATAGAGCTACTTTATGAAGTGATAAAACCAAAGAAAACCTGACAAACAGAGACAGTTGAAACTGTGCAAGAAAAGTTATTTGCCTTCCCTTTCCCTCTTTGCAGCTCCAAACTATCCCGCTCTTCCCTCCTCCTCCAACCCCCGCTCTCCGATCACAAAACACAACTGTAAAAGTAAAGGATTTAGGGTCTAGGGAAGAAGTAGTAGTTAATATTTTAAACAACGATTTGGTTCTACTAGGCACCGGGTGATGCCAAGAGTTTTAAGGGAACATTTTCACAAAATGGTAGCCTCTTCTGAAAAGGAAACTAATCGGATAAAACTTCCTCGCTTTCCCTTGTTCGTTACAAAAATAATTGCTAAAGGGAAGGAAAGGGAAATCCCACCCTCCCTTTCTATCTTATTTCTGTATCGGTTTTTGGTATTATAGAAGAGTAAAGAAGTTTTTGTTTGGTGGTTTTTCATTGATCAGTCACTCTGAGCTAATGTAATTATCCTCATCAATAGAAGGCTGCAGAGAGAATCATTATGTGGGTGACATTGATAAATGATCACCCAAGAGCTGCCTTTTCTCTTGGGCACCCCCACATATGACCCTCCCACATACACAAGGTAGCCATAGAAACACCTTGAGATCCTCAAACACTGCTGCAAATGGGAGAACACAGAGAAAGCGAGAGAAATCCAACTTCACACACTTTCTGTCCCTGCTGAATCCTCCTTCCCATTGCACGCAGCCACCGAACCAGTCTCCGCTGTCCTGCTCCATGGGCGCGCAGCCCGGCCCCTGCCCCACGCCCTCTCACAGCACCATATCCAGAATTTGGGTAAAGGGGGTTCTTATGAGTTCTTTGCTTCTGGGATTGTTAAACCTTTTTTTTCTGGAATAGTTAAGCAATGATACATGCACCATATGTATTGTACGCGCATTGTGGAACCTCCTGGCTTTAATGGCGCTCTTGGAGATTCACACCAAAGATATTCAAGATATTCACCCCATCCCAGTAATGCGACTCTGGAAAACGGTTGAACACTAATTATTAGCAGTGATTTTTTTATAGTCACAGGCCTATACAAGAAGATTCTGTCTTTCTTACTAAGGCAAAGATTTTTTTTTTTTTTCCCTCCAGCCGCAAACCGTCCTGTTTTCGTGAGCGAATTCTAAAATATTGAGAGCAGTAATTGATTCACAATGATCCATAAATCGATGTAAGGAATGGGGTGAAGGTGTTTATTTATTTTTTTATTCCTAAAGCTGCAAGTAAAGTAGCTTTGACACTGTGTGGGGATGAAGGGGAGGAGTTGTTTAGCCGTGCGGGGTCATCCATCATCAGTGTCGCAGAGACTCTGCCCAGAGGAGCAACCTCCCTTCTGTCTGTCTCTTTCTCGCCACCAAAACTATTAATATTAAAATCTGCCTGCAAATCTTGCCCCCACCCGCCCGTCATCCCATCCGGTCCTGCTCAACCCGCAGCGGCTGGGCTGCCCAGTCTGGAGCTGGCTCGCTCCTTCGCAGCGCCAGGGGAGTTGATTTTTCCCCGGGTGCTGTTAGGAGTTAAAAGGCCGTCCCCGTTTGCTCTGCTGAACCCAGGGATGTGGCAGGGGAGACATGTAGGGGCAGCCATCCCTCCACGCAGCGGAGCCTTCTCCTGCCGCTCCGCGCAGCGCGGGGACGCGGTCGTGCCTGGGGAAAAGATTCGGGCTTTTTCCAGGCTCCATGGGGCTTTTTTCCTAGCACACGCATCAGGCGTATAGTGGGGCTGGTGGCTCACATCGATCCCCGCAAAGGCTCCGGCGGCAGACCCTCGCTCCCTTCGGGAAGCCTGGAGAGCCGCTGGAGCGATGAGCAGCCCTACAATGGAGAGCGGGTCCGGCTCGTGTCCCCGCTGCACCCCTTCCCCTGCCCGGCCCGGCCCCGGCCCCTCCCAGCCCACCCCCCCGGCCCTCGCAAACCTGGTCTGTGGCAATTTTCTCTCCCTCGCTCTCTCTGCGGCTATGAGGGCAAGGTGGGGAGCGCCCGGCTTCCCCCGGCATCTCCTCTTCGGCCCTGCGGTGCCCGCTCGCCGCGACGGGCAGGGCTCGGGCGGCAGCGCAGCCGGAGGTGCGCTCCCCTCCTCTCTTCGCCTTAAAGGCAGCAAAATCTGGAAGAAAAATCCCTCATTTATGGTGACTACAACTCCCAGTGCAGACCCGCTCAGCGAAATAAGAATTTGGGATTATAAACATGTGTGTATGTAAACAAAAGGTGTTTCTTCTGTTACCCTTCGTTTCCCACAGCATAAGCAATTTTTATTCAGACTTGAGTATTTTCTTTAACACTATACCGCTGTCAAAACATTATTCCCGTTTTGTTTGCTTTTGACAGCTGAGCAGTTTTTAAAAATACCAAAATCAGAACCTTCCACGCTAAACAGAAAATCTCAGATGGAGAAATCTCTGCGCGATATTGTACCTTGGATTTCAGCAAGACATCTCACGGAAAGCACAGCCCAAAAGGGGGAGAAAAAAAGACAGAAAATAAAAGACAACACAGCAATGCACATATTTAGTTCATTATAAAAACAAATAATCTACTATGGCTAAATTCTTCCCTCTTTTTACCAATGTGATTTCTGACATTTCTCTTCAAATTTTAGAGAAAAAATCTGCAAGGAAATAAAGTACTGTTAGAAAAAAAAATAATAAGACCTCCCTTTTAAAGTGCTAACACAAATAATCTTGCCTTCTTAAATTCTGCATCCACAAAAATCAGAGAATTTGGAAATGGTCACCCAGGCTGTGGTCTTCTTATGCGACTGAAAGGTTGATGTGATTTTAATCAGGACAGAGAGCATCAAAGCCGAGCAGGGAATCATAATCTAAATTTCATATGAAAGCCTTATAAGAGACGCCCACAAAGCAGGACCCGATTGCTAAATAAATCCTCACACCCATTCTACTGGCATCCTCCCTTCTGTCGCCAGCAGCGTGGGTCCATTTACTCAGCTCAGAAATTAAACATTAACTACGAGGTTGAGCCTCTTTCCACATTCCAAGGGAAAAAGTTGTCACTCGAAGTTTTTTAAAACACCCTGGCCAGTTGGAAGGATGAGAAGGAAGGAGGAGAAGGGTTGCAAATTTACAGATGTTGAAGTTGGACATTTTTGTTTCCTAGAAAGTTTTGTTAATTACAAGTCCTTTCCCACTCCCCTCCTCTCAGGAATAAAGGCAGAACTTTCCCCTGCTCTTTGGGCCCCATCCAGCTCTTGCTGATTTAACAGTGCCACTGAGGAAGATGAGAGGCTCCTTTTTCTAAAATGATCATTGCTCTTCCTAGTTCAAACCCCGCTTTAGTTGCTTCTAAATGCCAGAAGCTTTGATTTAAGAAAAAAAAAACTTTTAACCAGGATTCTACTCCAGCTATTTGTATACAAAAATGTCAAATCAACATTTTTTTCTGTCATTAGCTGGTGGTTTGTTGTTTTGGTTTGGTTGGTTTGTGGTTTTTTTGTTTTGTTTTGTTTTGGTTTGGTTTTTTTTTCTGAAAACAGCTGAAGAAAACAAAAGGAGTAAAACCATCTCAAAATCTAGCTTATGCAATTCTCACATAGGAAAAATTCCCATTGGAGTCAAAGCTTCTTTTCTCCTCCTAAGACTTCTAAACCTACTCCAGCAATAAAGCCATTCTTTGCCTCTGAGCTAAATACCTGGAGGTAAAGTCTGCTGTGGCTATGGATGTACACACACATACATGTACACACGTGGCATTAATCATCTCATGTCTGGGCCTTTGCCACTCAAGCTCAGCTCCTACGTTATTAGCAGGTAGTACAAGTATTAGACACACCTCTGAAATGCAAGTTGGTGAGAAAATATTTCAATTTTTTTTAATCTGGCAAAAATCTATTATCAGTAATCAGCAGAAATACATAACCTCAGATGGGGTTCATTCAATTATTCTATTAATGCGATGATAAGCGTGTTTCTGATTTTTTCCAGCCTTTTTTCTCAATGCTGATAAGAAATATGTTTGAGACATCTCTCATGATAACCTCAGACTCTCCTATACATGATTAAAAACACAAAAGCCTAGCAAAAAATCAAAAATGAAATATTTATTACCGCATTTTGTGACTTAACACCTTTTTTTTCCTTTTTAAAACATAACGTCACAGTCCTCATACAAGTATTTTAATGTAAATTTTGACAAAGCTTAAAGGTAACAGCATTTTTTTCTAGTGAGGAACACGTGCTGAGAAAGGAAGAATTCATGGACATACAATACCAATTCCACAGCAGATCTGATACTAGCAAAAACATTCTTTTTTTTTCAATTGAGGTAAACACATAGAATATCTAACATGAAACAATTAATAGACCGAACTCTGTACGAAGTTTGTTACAGTATTCTCTTGCTTTTTTTTCCCAAGCTTTGAGTTCATGATAAAGTTCTAGGTTTGGTGCAAAGACCGTTAGTAACTTCTTTCATTGAGGAAAGCTGCCCAACTTTTAGTTTTGTTTTGTCCAAAGCCAAGGCTCAGAACTACTGGAAGAAGCTTCTGCTCTGTCTGTTCTGTCTTTTAAATCTTCACCTGCAAGCTCTTTGAAGAAGAGTCCAAAAAAAAAATAGATTG